>NW_015540842.1:2523220-2528737 GCF_001515605.1 Sinocyclocheilus anshuiensis | reverse complement strand
GGGCTGCTTCAACACTAACTGCGATTACTGAAACCATGCCTTCTTTCTTTGCGTGCACATTTGGGCCGCATTATGCAAATATTTCCACATAGTGAGGTAGATATGTGGGGGTGTGTTAGAACGAGCCGTTTTAGGGGGGCGTGGCAGAGTCTTAACTTTGATAAAGAATATCTCTTTGGTTTTGAGACTTTAGTCTTTGCAACTTCAGGGATCTTATCTATGCACAATCAGCTTGTAACACTCCAAAGAGAAAGGAAAACTTGAAATCGCATCATATGACCCCTTTAAGCTTTCACTCAAACACTTAGTGTAATCGTATAGCTGAGCGCACAGCCTTTCAAACATACTACATTTGTCAGTGTATGCAAAACAAAGGCAAAGTTCCATCTTTTCTCCAAATTTGTGCCACACGCACTGTACCCATCCCCTAGCATACATGTAAAACTGAAGTACACTTTGGGCTTACCAAGTATATCTAAATTACACAGTACTTTTGCGCAACAGTGCATGTCGCTTTTTCAGACACAAGCAATTGACAAGCACTTGTGTGAAGTTTAAAGGAGACATATTATGCCCCTTTTTACAATATGTAATAAAAGTCTCTGGTGTCCCCAGAATGTGTCTGTGAAGTTTCAGCTCAAAATACTCCACAGATCATTTATTATATCATTTTGAAAATGCCTATTTTGAGTGGAAGCAGAAACACGCTGTTTTTTCGGGCCTGTCTCTTTAAATGCAAATGAGCTGCTGCTCCCCGCCCCCTTTTCCAGAATAGAGCTGCGCCATTACAGGTGGTACCTACTAAAAAAACATCTGTTTTGGTTCTGATTATCATGTTTATCATGCTGAAATCATGCGTTTTAAACCATATTAGTTTAAACTTCTGATATACGGTTTTCTGAGTGCACACGGACAGAAAGCGGCTGTCACAGCATGCGAGTACTAAACTAAGTTCTCATTCACACACAAATTTACATTAATGGTAGATGCACCGGGGACCTGATTATAGCACTTAAAACATGGAAAAGTCAGATTTTCATGATATGTCACCTTTAAACAACTATAAAAACTGTAATGCTCAACTTCAACAGAGAAATACCGCCAACACTGACAAAGATGGAACTTTCTAGTGAGAATTTGTCATGCTGCAGAATGGAGTATATTTTGAAAGTGTAACCGTTCGGCTGTGGGTATATGTTAAGTGTTTGTGTCAAAACTGCTGCAAAACTTTCCCCAAACCATCCCACAGTCTTCCAGCCAAACAGGTAGTCCTGTCACCAACAGTTTAGTCAGAAATTGACATGTCGCTTCACTCGAACAAAGAGAGCAATGCTTCAAAAGTACTACAAAGTTAGTGTTCATAAATGACGTATGACAGGCCATAAATGACGTTTACTTGACTCTATTAACTAGGATAACACAAAATATTTTTCACTGAGCGCCCCAGAATTCCCAAGAACCGTCATAACAGCCCAACAGAGTTCAGACAGCGTTACTGAAGCATTAAGGGTGATGAATCAGGAGCTGCCAATCACAAAAGCTGCAGCCCATAATGGAATTAGTCAGCCACGTCCTTAACTCAAGGCCCCGATATACGAAAACTTAAGAATAAACTAGCGTGCCATGATTTCTAACAAAATTAGGCCAAAACAAAGTTTGTTTAGAGTTTGTTTCAGAAGTTCAAAGCATCTTGCCAAAATTAACTTTCTGAAAAATGTTGCTTCGATTTCTAAAGAAACTACCTTTGGTCCATGGCCATTACGTAATAGGTAGGTGTGATCTGTGGTTTTACTTTCTTTGATGTGCAATTCAAATTGAAAGCAAGACTAACATATTTTATGCTTAATAGTGTAAATTTGTTGTATAAAGTGCTATATAAATAAACATTACATGACTTAACTGGAGTGCTGAATTGCAGAGCTGGAGGAAACATCTCCACATCACTATGATCAGATGCTTTTTTAACTGCTGTGTGTTTATTTTGTTACTGAGAGCACACAGCACATATTTACACATTCATCGAATTGCAGAGGGTGGCGTCAGAAAGTTTGCTACCAGTATACCACTTGTCTGGCATTTCAAAATTATTTTTGCCCCTAAGCGAAAAAATACTTTGCTGTGAGTATATCGAGGCCTTAATGCGGTAAAGCTGCCCACACATGCACCAACATCTCCATTGGTTGGAATCTAACTGAATACTTTTTAGCATACTTACCACAACTTACAGACCCTGAAATTAAACATAGTATCTGTTAATGAAGGCAAAGTACAAAATTCAGTCCCATTTTATATTAGGTGTCTTTAAACACTATATACTAATGATAATGGTTGACCATTATCATTACCTAATATTTGAGGCACATATGTGACCCTGGAGCACAAAAGCAGTCTTAAGTCGCTTGGGTATATTTTTAGCAATAGCCAAAAAATACATTGTATGGGTCAAAATTATCGATTTTTCTTTTATGCCAAAAATCATTAGGATATTAAGTAAAGATCATGTTCCATGAAGATATTTTGTCAATTTCCTACCGTAAATATATCAAAACTTAAATTAAAATTAGTAATATGCATTGCTAAGAACTTCATTTGGACAACTTTAAAGGCGATTTTCTCAGTATTTTGATTTTTTTGCACCCTCAGATTCCAGATATTCAAATAGTTGTATCTCGGCCAAATATTGTCCTATCCTAACAAATCATACATCAATGGAAAGCTTATTTATTCAGCTTTCAGAAGGTGTATACATCTCAATTTCAAGAAATTTACCATTATGACTGGTTTTGTGGTCCAGGGTCACATATAACTTGACCACTTAAACTCTTACCATGAGCTTTGCCTAGTAAGAGTTCCGGTGCCAAGTAATCAGGAGTTCCCAGGATAGGAGCCCCTTCCACACGTTCTGGACCTCTACGAACACTTTTTGGTGTCCTATAGGGAGTGTGAGACACAACCATCTGCTGTGGAGTCTAGGAAAGAAAAAGCAAACATTCTCTCATTTCCAATTCCAATTCAAACCCGTTTTCTCCAGTTTAATTTGAGTTCCAAAAGATTCTCACCTGGTAAAGTGAGCTGCTCAGACTGGGCCTTTTCTTCTGAACTGGAGTCACTGCAGACGGGGCATTGTGGAAGGAGGCTGACGCAGATAACTCCATGGCATCCAAAGAGGCCAGGCTGAGATGTGAAGTACAAGAGCGGTTTATGGAGCTGCAGTAGCTCCTAAATGCAACCACGTTCCTGGGTTTGAGGAAGCCAGGTGATTTGACCATACTGTCAGACAACCCACGAGGATGGCCAAGAAGAGAATGCTCAGATCTACCCCTATGCTGCTTTGCACTGCTGTGCTTTGGTGCAGCCAAGGTGGGCCGGGCCGCCGGTGTGACTACAGAAATCTCATTTTCATCCAGCTCCTCAAAAGAGGACGACAAAGCCTCTTGTTTAACCACTGACATCTCATGGGCTGAGCCGTCCGAATCTAAACTAAGGCTTCTTCTGATATTTCGGTCATCACCGGGTGAGGTCGGGGAGCTCGAGTTGGCCTCTGTTTTAGGCAAAGCCACCTCCTCACCTTGATCTTCGAGATCACAAAAGAGATTTTTGGCCACGGCTATGGGACTAGATTGCTTTGGGCCCATTCGCTCACTCATCTCTTGACATATCGGTGCACTTTTAACATCATCAAGCCCCACAGTGGAGAAAATTCCTGTCAGGCCTGTGTGGGCCCTTGAGTTGTCCTCAGGAATGTGGAAAGACCTCTTGTAAACAGTGTTGTTTTTCTTGCAATGGATCATAGCCTGCTCTGGGCTTTTCTCTACTTCGTCAAAAGCTCTCTTTACTGAGGATTTGGGCTCTGTTGGCGGCTCCAGTTTCATAAGACTTGATTGATGGGGATCAGCCTTACCCAGTGGAGTAGCACAGTGGTCGGATGCACTGAATTTGAGTCTCTTTGCAGAAATATCTGGTTTGATAATTCTGCTATTGTCCACTTGGTTATTGAGTGGAGTCAAAACAGTGCTGTGATCTTGAACTCGTGCTGGAAACATCTTCCTTCTTTCCACAGGTGTCAAGGGAATGTTTCTTGACATTCTATTGCCCACTTCTCTTCCGTTTAACTGTGGAAGCTTCTCACCATCTTGTAAATTCTAGAAATGCGAGATTACATGATTTACTGACTGCATGATTTTTCTTTTATTATATACACTAAAATGTAAGTTTTGTTTTTAAGGAAATAAACACTTTTATTCAGCAAGAATTCATTAAATTGACCAAGATGGAAACTAAAGACATTTATATTATAAAAGATCTCCATCTCAAGTACATGCTGTTTTCTATTCATCAAATAATTATGAAAAATGTAGCACCAAATCAGCATATTAGAATGATTTCTGGAGGATCATGTGACACTGAAGACTGGAGAAATGGCTGCTGAAAGATTTAGATTTGCCATTACAAAGAGTAAACTGTAAATTACATTCTACATTTTATATAAAAGCCAAATTAATTGATTATAATATAATTTTTTTTGTACATTTTTTTCTAATCTCTCATCATAATTAGCATCATCAATTATCATCAATAATCATCAATTAGCAAAACTACTAAAAATGTATAGTATTGTATTGTATTATTACTAGTGCTGTCAAACGACAATTAATCGGGATTAATAGTTTGACAGCACTAATTATTATACAATATATTGATATCGATAATTACAGTGTTTTTTTTTTTCTCCAAATTCATCATGATCTGTATTGGTCATTTTGAATTGTGCTACTCACTTCCCCTACTTTTACTTTGATTACCTTTTCCATCAGCTCAAAAATCTATTTTTCATTCTGTACGTTAAAATTCAGCTGTAGCATTTTAAAAACAGTAATGCTGATACAAAACCTGCTCATCTTCCCACATGGGACTGACACAGTCTTCAGAGTCAGTAGTGGATGGTAACAGGCATGAGTGGGCACTCCCAACACTCAGAGTCTCAAATCTCTTCCTGGATTTCATCAGCCTTGGTGTCAAACTCTTAGCCAGCAGGCCAGGACTAAACACACTGTTGGATCCTAGAGAATATCACATGTTAGGCTTTACAATGTTCCACTAGAGCAAAAACAACGATAGACTTTCAAAGCATATTATTCTAAAGTATACCTAGAGCTCGAGTTGTGCATACTGGTGAATTCAGATGATCAGCCCGTCTCTTCAGCAGAGGTGAACATAGAGAACTATTCCTCTGCTTGACTTTGCCGCAGGACATGGGGCTGCCCAACAATGTGCTGCTGTGACGGTTGCCTTCTGTCACCGGGGTATTCTGCCAATTCAAGTCAAAATATGACATATTGTACAAACTCTTTCAAACATGTTGTAGGTGTTAAGTTGATTTAATGATATAGCAAGGCAAAGTTAAAGGGTTAGTTCACCCAAAAATAAAAATTAGCACATAAATTACTCACCTTCAAGTCATCCTAGGTGTATATGACTTTCTTCTTTCAGACGAATCCAGTCGGAGTTATATTAAAA
>NW_015540842.1:2522463-2523180 GCF_001515605.1 Sinocyclocheilus anshuiensis | reverse complement strand
TTCTTTCAGACGAATCCAGTCAGAGTTATATTAAAAATTGTCTTTGATCTTTCAAGCGGTTTAATGGCACTCAGCGGGTGTTGCATGCATCAGTCCAAAAGAAGTTAAATAAAAAGCGCCCATCCATTAAAACAAAAAAAAAATTATCAGACGGCTCCGGGGGGTGAACAAAGGCCTTCTGTAGCGAATCGATGCATTTTTGTAAGAAAAATATCCATATTCAAAACGTAATAATCACTTCAATGTAGCTTGCGCCAACAGTTTTACATGGAAGCAGCTCCGGGCTGATGACGTATGAGTTCATGAGTCTCGTGAAAACCAACGTTTGTTAACAGGAGCAAAGGAAGCAAAGTTTCCTTACTTTAGCAAAGGAAAACCAGTCTCATATTGGCTTATATCAAAATCCTTCGACATTCTTCTTTACAAATCCTCGTTTTGTACTTCTAATTAGTGACCGTTGTTTTGTTTTGATCTCGCCACTGCGCTTCCGCGTGCTGAGCGGCGCATGCGCAACGCCGACCTCCATACGTCATCCTCCCGGAGCTGCTTCCGTGTACAACAGTGAGCGCAAGCTACATTAAAGTGATTATTTCGTTTTGAATATGGATATTTTTCTTACAAAAACGCATCGATTCGCTACAGAAGGCCTTTGTTCATCGCCCAGAGCCGTGTGAGACACTTTTTTATGGATGGGCGCTTTTTATTTAACTTCTTTTG
>NW_015540842.1:2520988-2521553 GCF_001515605.1 Sinocyclocheilus anshuiensis | reverse complement strand
CCCAGAGCCGTGTGAGACACTTTTTTATGGATGGGCGCTTTTTATTTAACTTCTTTTGTACTGATGCATGCAACACCCGCTGAGTGGCATTAAACAGCTTGAAAGATCAAAGACAATTTTTAATATAACTCCGACTGGATTCGTCTGAAAGAAGAAAGTCATATACATCTAGCATGATTTGAGGGTGAGTAATTTATGGGCTAATTTTCATTTTTGGGTGAACTAACCCTTTAACAGCACATCACTTTACATCACTACGTCTTACATGTGTTGATCAAGTTTGTGCATTTTTATATCTTGGAAAATTAAATTAGATTTTGTTGTTGTTGTGATATACTGATCATTTTTGTAATGTGATATTATGGTAGTGACGTCAGTGTCACTTCAGAAATCATTCTAATATGTCAATTTGGTACTCAAGAAACATTTAAATTCTGCTTTTTTTGTTGAAACTAGGGCTGCACGATAAATCGCATGCGATATTTAACGTGCATCTTATCAGTAAAGCCGGTTCTGTAATCAGCGGTAAATCTCCATCACGTGCGTGCTTTCACATTGAGCAGCA
>NW_015540842.1:2515666-2520421 GCF_001515605.1 Sinocyclocheilus anshuiensis | reverse complement strand
GCAGGTGATGGAGATTTACCGCTGATTACAGAACCGGCTTTCTGACAAGATGCGCATTAAATATCGCATGCGATTTATCGTGCAGCCCTAGTTGAAACCAAGATAACATTTTTCAAAATGCTTTGATGAATAGAAAGTTCAAAAGAGCAGCATTTATTTGAAATAGAAACCTTCTGTATCCTTGTAAATGTCTTTACTGTCACTTTTGATCAATTTAATGGACTAACCCTAAACTTTTGAAGGATACTGATAGTGATTTAGTATTTTGTAGATAATACATTTAAATGTCACAAAAGTAACGTTAGCTAGCTGACATGACGTTTTTGTCCAAACTGCAGAAATGACTTGAAAGAACAGTCTGGAAAGCTTCAGTTAGAATAAGTTAAAATTATATACAAATCCTTAATGTATCACGCTGTATGCCACAGTTTATCCAAATATGTGTTGTTAATTAATTTATTTATTTTTAATATAGCTAAGAGTTACATTATAGCCCTTTTATTTACATTTTTCAAAGATGAAAATTTACTACTAAAATAGATATTTGATAAATTAGCAATATTAATTAATCAAATCAAAGCTAATAAAATAACAACTGAATCATCAGGGACAGCAGAAAAAAAATATTATTGTTGAGCCATGTAATATACAAATGAAACGATTGTGCAAATCTACTCACGAGGCCAAGAGAGCTTATCAGTGACAGAACTTGACCAGGTGTTCTGAAATAATCTTTATTAGGTTTCATCAAAGAAGGTGTGGTTAAAATGTCCATCAGGTTTAGTTCTGGAGGATGGGGAAGGAAAGCTTTGTTACTATCACAAAGACAAAATATTTTAGCATTTCTTGATGTTAACAATATTAATAAAAAATATATATTTATTTAAAAAAATAATAATAATAACATACCCCTGTCAAGTTTAACCTTGGAGAGCCCAAAGTCAGTGAGTTTAATGTGACCCTCATTTGAGATGAGCATGTTGTCTGGTTTTAAGTCCCTGAGTCAAATGACAAAAAGGATGTCAGTTTAATAAACAAAAGACTAAAAATTACTCATAATTCTCCTGTATTTATGAATATACCTGTGAATAATGCTGTGTCTGTGAAGGTAATCCAGAGCGAGTGCAACCTCTGAGATGTATTTCAGAGACATGTCCTCATCAAAGTATCCATAAATATGAAGAAGTGATTTTACATCTCCACCAATCAGATACTCCATCACCTAGAAAAAAAAAGCATGCATGCACCTTTTAAAGTTTCACATTTAACAAGTAGTTCACCCAAAAATGTACTCACCCTCAGGCCATCCAAGATGTAGATGAGGTTGTTTAGTCATCAGAACAGTTCTGGAGAAATCTAGCATTACATCACTTGCTCACCAATGGATCCTCTGCAGTGAATGGGTGCCGTCAGAGCAACTGATACAAACATCGCAGTAATCCACATGACTCCAGTCCATTAATTAACATCTTGTGAAGTGAAAAACTGCATGTTTGTAATGAACAAATCCATCATTAAGATGATTTTAACTTTATAATATCACTTTCTCTAGTGAAAAAGTCATCACATCTGAATCAGGAGAGAAATATGCAAAAATTTTGCACCATTTATAAGCGGAAACAGTTCAGAACAGTTCTAAACTAAAATGTGATTGGATTTTGATGTGATAGAACAACAGGGGATGGACTTTTTTATTGAAGGAAGCATTGTTTTGAATTACGATATTTTAGCCAAAGAGACTGTTTAGAAGTTAAATTGCCTTTATGGGTTTGTTTCTTACAAACACAGTTTTTTCACTTCACAAGACGTTAAAGGGGTCATATGATGCTTTTTTAAAGATCATTATTTTGTGTATTTGGTGTAACAGAATATGTTGACATGCTTTAATTTTCAAAAAACACATTATTTTTCAAATACTGTACATTATTGTAGGTCCTCTATGCCCCGCCTCTCTCAAACGCTTCGTTTTCTACAAAGTCCCTCCTTCCAACAAGCGCAGTCTGCTCTGATTAGCCAGCTGACCCAGTGCATTGTGATTGGCCGAACGGCACCCATTCACTGCAGAGGATCCATTGGTGAGCAAGTGATGTAATGCTGCATTTCTCCAAATCTGTTACGATTAACTCATCCACATCTACATGGCTTGAGGGTAATTAGCCTACATTTTGTTGCCAAACTTTCATTTTTGGTTGAATGATTCCTTTAAATATTTTCCACCCGAGGTCTTTTTGAAATGTGACCTGCACCGGTTTTAATGAGATTCATCCTTGTACGTACCAGATAGACTTTAGTTGCAGTTTGTAAAGAGTAAAACAGGTGCACAATAAAAGGACTTTTACTGAGAGCCAGAGCATCTCTCTCAGCTCTCATCTGATCAATCATGTTCTTATCCACCATGTCTGCTTTCTTCACCACCTGACAAAAAAAAAAAATTGTTTATCAACGCTAACAATTTAAAATGGTTAAACAGTTGAGAAAATCTGAACGACATGACAAACAGTAACTATAATAAACAAAAATTAGTAAACTTAGGATACATTGGCAAATTTAGGATACATTATTTTAATTATACTTATTTTAAATACTATGGCGTGTGTAATATATAATATATATATATATATATATATATATATATTAGTAGCTATATTACCATCAGCATAAAGGCTATATATACACACACACACACACACACACACACACATATATATATATATATATATACACACACACACACACATATATATACATATATATATATATATAAAAAACATTATATACAAAACATAACTAAATATCTCTGTACCTTGACTGCATAGAGTTTGGAGTTGCATTTCTTTCTGGCGAGGTAAACCTTCCCAAAGGCTCCTCGACTGATAGGTTTGACCAGCAGAAAGTCCTCGATGGAGGGAGCTTTCACTGCGCTGTTTGAGCCTTCAGATGATATTCCATGAGCTTCCATTTCTGCTGTCTCTTCAAATATTAATTTAATCCAACTAGTTCACTAACTGTTAGATTAGATCACTAGTCTGTCGTCTCACCGTAGATGATCCTCACTCAGAGAAGTACAAAAACGATTTATGGTGATCATTGTGTCGAAAATCAAACACATATCACCACAAATGCTTTTACACGCTGCATGTATTCGTTTTGCATTAGTTTGAACGAGACAGTCCGACGTTCAGTCCACCGCATCCATTCTCACTGTGTTGACAAGGGCGACTCGTTTGTTTTGAAATTTGAAATGCGCGACATAAACTTGGGTCCTAAAACGCGGTGGTTTAGTCGCCCCGAACGTCTGAAATTAAATAGTCAACTGGAAAAAAATATGCTTAATAAAGATTGTATTAGAGCTTATGTTTAATGTATAAATGATATACTTTTCATTTCATTCTTACACTAGAAAATTACTGTTACATTTCTGCAAAAACGAATCAGGCAAAGACGTTGGCTACTTTGCAGGGCTTTAGTGGAGCGGAGAGGAGGCGCCCTCTGCTGGCCAGCGACAGAATAAAAGACTGCGCTCGGTATTCCTCCAGGGGGCGCGCGGCGGTTTAGAAATCTCAGAATGTATTTGTAGCTATATTTGGAATATTTATTCAAATTTATTTATTTTGGAACCTGGCGCACAAACGCAATTCCGCCTATGCAATTTCTAAAGAATCTTTATTTTACATATCCTCATAAAATAATTACAAACTTGAATCCATCATCAACAGCGTTGTAACAAGCATCAAGTCACATGCTGCAGCAGCTTTTTGGATAATAATGCAGACTATAGGAGTAAAATTGAGAATGAATGTGTTTTGGAAGGACGTAGCGCTGGTGTTTTATTGAGTATGAACAGTCTAAAAGAAAACAGTCTTATGTAGTGAATCTGATTTTGATTCATGCCTACACAGATGCAAATATTCAACCTGACCAGAAGAATTCGAGCAATACCTTTCATTGATCCACTTGTCTAAGAACAAAAAAAGCTCTAAAAAACTTTATCTGTTTGTAGATCTTTTCCTATCTTTAATGACATATAAGTCTCAATTTTTTTTCAGTTTGCTATGCTAAACACCCCCTTTTTCTTCATTTGTTTTAATTTTATTTTGTTGTTATGGTCTATCATTTTTATGTTGATGGTTGTATTACTTTTTGTATAGGCTACTGTTTTTTTATTTTTGAGCGTTAATTAAAAAAAAAAAATTAGCAGACTATATGTTACTGATTAGTATTTTATTCATTTAATTAATTATTCATATTTTATTAATTAAATGTTATTATTTAATAGTTGTATTACGGATTAATATTCAGCTTAATGAGCGGATGACTTTTTAAAACCTTAGATGTGGCTATGGAATAAATAAGCCTATATGCCAGAAAGAAAATAACACTCATAATTCCGTATGCAAATGACGTGATTTCGGTTATTAGATTTTAAGTGGCGGTAGTAAATGTTATAATTTTATACCACTACTATAAAAAACTGACTAAAAGAATTGTACTGCCAAGCGTAACTAATGTAAATAATACATTTCATAATTAGAATAGGCTATATTTCACCATTGATATCGTTATCGTTATTAATGTCAATATAACTTACAGTATTTGACAGTTGTGTTGTAAAGTGTGTAATAAACTACATTTAAAAATAAATTGCACGAAAACTGTAACGTTACTTGAAAAGTACACATTGAGAACAAAAATGTCTTTCTTCTTCTTATTCCTTTTTTTTATGAAAATGATTCCCCGAATGACCCTCTCTCTCTC
>NW_015540842.1:2514569-2515530 GCF_001515605.1 Sinocyclocheilus anshuiensis | reverse complement strand
TCTCTCTCTCTCTCTCTCTCTCTCTCTCTCTCTCTCTCTCTCTCTGTGTCTCTGCATGTCTGATCACAGGTTTGGAAAAAGGCAGCTGTCGTGCTGCTCCCTCCTACAGAGCAGAACAAGCGCTATATTCATCTGCCCCTGAAACTCCCCCGAGCGACTTGAGGACAGACAGAGGGGAGCGCAATAATGTCATTAATGCAGCTGGACGCAGACACGCACGCCGTCTGATCCGATCCACTGTCAGTTCTTACAATGTGGAAGATCTGCGGTGTCCTGATCGCCTGGGCTCTGCTGCTCATACTGCATGTGCGAGCTCAGACCCCAAACAGGTAAGTTTCTTCTTCAGTAATGAATGATGCCCGCGCACTGAAAACTCATGTATGATCACACAGCTAGCGGACCTCACAGTGGTGCATTCATATGAAAGTTTTATAATTCATAATGACCATTTGAGGTTTTACTGTAGAAATGAATGCGGCATCGGTGCAGGTATTTATTTTTCTTTCTCTTGTCTAGACAGACCTTCACATGTGGTGGGAATATCACAGGACAGTCGGGTGTTATTGGTAGTCAGGGTTATCCGGGCGTCTATCCGCCGAATACCAAATGTGTGTGGAGAATTACAGTAAGTATGAAGAGACTCAAACTGATTTATCATGTATTCAGGTAAATTAAATGCGACTGTAAATGACGTTTTGGCTCTAATAGATAAAACCATATGCAGTGTTGGGGGTAATATATTACAAGTAACGCAAGTTACGTAATCAGATTACTTTTTTCAAGTAACTAGTAAAGTAACGCATTACTTTTTAAAGGGGTCATATGATGTTGCTAAAAAGAACATTATTTTGTGTATTTGGTGTAATGAAATGTGTTTATGCGGTTTAAAGTTCAAAAAACACATTATTTTCCACATACTGTACATTATTGTTTCTCCTCTATGCCCCGCCTTTCTGAAACG
>NW_015540842.1:2512118-2514436 GCF_001515605.1 Sinocyclocheilus anshuiensis | reverse complement strand
AAACAGATTCAGTATTCCTCAAAATGAATAAAAATAATGCAACTCAGAATATGACACAAACCTGCAATAATTAAATTTTAAACAACACAAATATGCTTTATGTATTTAATCCCATTCTATTAACCAATGTCTTTGCTTCTGACCTTCGATGATCCAGTTCAACCGTACTAATAAGCAAAAATTACTCTAGACAGACATTTGTGTGTCTTTTTTTATTGCTGAAGTGTGTTTAAATTTCTTCTTCTGTATTCTACTGTACGGACGTAAATTTACTTTCCCTTCAGCCTGAGGCTTATTCATTTCACTTTTGGTGTGAAAAGGCTTTTATATTTGCCAAAAATAGAACGTTTTTATTTTAAAATCAAACAAGCAAGCCCTGTCCAGATTTAAAAAGTAATGCAAAAGTAACGTAACGCATTACTTTCCATAAAAATTAACTAAGTAACGTAATTAGTTACTTTTTTATGGAGTAACGCAATATTGTAATGCATTACTTTGAAAAGTAACTTTCCCCAACACTGACCATATGTACATTTTCTGAAAGAAAATCAGTGCCTGGTAAAGAATAGTGTTAAAGTTGATTTAGTTTTAGGCTTTAAATACTGCAGCAAAAATAAAACATGATATGGCGTTGCCATGTTAAGTTAATTAGATTAAAGAAAAAAAAAACACCAATCAGAAGTCAGTATGGCAGAATTAACCAATCACCATGCAAATGTAGTGACATCATCGCTGTAGGTTCTTTTCCCGCTGTAGAATATGCATACTTTTTCTACATAAAAAGTAAATTAATTAAATTAAATAAAAAAGTGCCTCATATGAATTTATATGTTTTTAATCCACAATCCATCCACTGTTGCCATTTTGCTACTTTTACACTGTTGCTGTGGGTTGTTTTGTAGTCCACGGGTTTGAGCGAAATGCTATTTTGACGCAAGGGAAAACCGCGGAAAAAACGTGATTGGCCTAGTTTTGATTAGCAATAGTCCTTTTACACATTTCCAGGTTTTTCAGCAGCGGAAGTCGTCATATTGGGTTTACTTCGAGAGCAGTGGATGGGAAAGTACCACAAATATATATTGTTTGCATTCCCATTTGCTCAAATAGCGAAAGAAAATCTAAGCAATAGTGTTTACACGACTTTCAATCAAAGGAAAAAAAATTTTTGACAGAGACTGATAACGGCAGTCAAGAGAGAAAGATGACACATTTACCGTCCCTCCCATAGACGCTGCATTAGAAACACCCTCGCATTTGCGTTAACTACTTTTTCCGTAATTTGCTACAAATGTGATATAATAAAAAGTATAGTGTTATAAATGTACATACATTTAAAACAAAAAAATAAAAAAATTAAAACATTTAGAGGATTTACGTTGTTGATGACCGTTGAAATGCGTCATCACAGTCTTGTGAAAAGGGTCCGTTTGGGCTGGTTTTGTTTCACAAACCTGGCAACCCTGAATCCATCTGCAGTAAACTTTCAGAGGAAAAAGGTACAAAAGCTGTCACTACTGCTGTACCCTTTCAAAAGGTACTGATATGTATGATTTTGGTACTCATATGTACACTTTAGGTACTAGTATGTACCTTTAAGGTACCAATATACCCCCTTAGGGGTAAATAAGGTACAGAGTTGTACTTCTTAAAAAATGTACCGCCTCAGCTTGAGACAGCTTTTGTACCTTTTTTCTTAAAGTGATATATGTCCAGGAATGTATCCACAGAACACCTGCATTCATAATTAATGTACTTTATCTACAGAACTTCTTCACTGAATACAGTACATGCTGAAAATTTGTCAGACACAGTGTGAACTGCACATTATTTACCAAGTAAAAAGCTTGAATCTAGACAGAAAGATAAAACAGACTTTATCACTAATCAAAGTTTGAATGTGTCTGTATGTTAAGTGTTTTAAAGGAACACTCCACTATTTTTGAAAATAGGCTCATTTTCCAACTCCCCTAGAGTTAAACAGTTGAGTTTTATCGTTTTCGAATCCATTCAGCCAATCTCCGGGTCTGGCGGTAGCACTTTTAGCTGCAGCTTAGCATAGATCATTGAATCTGATTAGACCGTTAGCATTTTGCTCAAAAATGACCAAAGAGTTTCGGAAAATAGGCTAACTTCCGCCAACATAACCAACGTGACCACCTACTTGCACAGGGAGCATGCCTTCCATTAGAAGTTACCTAGCTGGGGACTATTTTCAGGCGCTGCGTAATATCATTGCGCCTGCTGCACCCATGGTGCATAAGCAAAGTTCCTTGATTATTACGCCGGAATGAGAGTATAGTTCCTAGCCATATCGGCCT
>NW_015540842.1:2503569-2512108 GCF_001515605.1 Sinocyclocheilus anshuiensis | reverse complement strand
ATGCTAATGGTCTAATCAGATTCAATGATCTATGCTAAGCTACAGCTAAAAGTGCTACCGCCAGACCCGGAGATCGGCTGAATGGATTCGAAAACGGTAAAACTCAACTGTTTAACTCTAGGGGAGTTGGAAAATGAGCCTATTTTCAAAAATAGTGGAGTGTTCCTTTAAGGTGAAATAAGTAAAGTAAATGTATTAGGAATTTGAATACTGCTCTGATTAGCATGTACTGTAATGATGATGCAATAGAAAGTCATGGCAAGAATCAGTATGTGTGTGCTTTTGTTCTGTGTTTGGTTTGGCTGCTGGCCATTACATCCTTGTGGCAACTCCAGACTCATTCTAACTTTTTATTGCATTGCCATCATTGCATATAAGAGACTCAATTGGTGACCTGTCTGACTAAGAGGGTTTTTCCACTTTATTTTAAGAATCTTAATTATGCTGCATAATGTTTTCCGTGTTGCTGCAGTAAAATACCTACTATAATGTATTGGAAAAGGAAGTATTTGTTCCATAAATGTTCTCTTTTCTAAGCCATGAACCAAACCAACCAGCCCAGATATGAATCACAACATTACAGACTTAGTCATTTGAAAAATACAAAGAAATCTAAAAAAGTGGCATTTGAAGAAAAGCTATTTGAAGAAAATTTTTAATCATAATTTATGCCGTGGTCACACTAGACAAGACATTTCTATAGACACTGCAAAGGTCATAATAGGATGTCAAACACTACAGAGCAATTTTTAAAATCAAAATGCTAAAATATTGCAATGCTGCAATCCTGCAGATTTAAAATGTGCGTACTTTTAATTCAGCTAGTTGGTCACGCCGTGACATATCTTCTATTATTCACACTTCTTCGTTTCCTGTCTGCGAATGACGTAATCAAATCAGAAATGTCAGTAGAATATAAATGGACAACTATAAAGTCTGCCAGATGTTGGGTCTCAGTGTGACATCTGTTTCTTGCAGGTTCCAGAGGGCAAAGTGGTCGTCCTCTCATTTCGTTTTCTCGACTTAGAGAGTGACAACCTGTGCCGCTACGATTATGTGGATGTTTATAGTGGCCATGCCAATGGACAGCGTCTTGGCCGCTTCTGTGGGACATTCAGGCCAGGAGCCCTTGTTTCTACAAGCAACAAGATGCTTGTACAAATGGTATCTGATGCCAATACAGCTGGCAGCGGCTTCCTGGCTGTGTACTCTGCTGCCAACCCAAATGAGCGAGGTAAGAACATCATAAAAATGGACCATAAAATTGGCAGATAATAAGATCGACTTGCTCTGTTCAACTCTGCAGAGCCAAAGGAGTTTAGTAGATGTTTTAAGGTGTTTAAGATGTTTAAAGATTAGCAGTTTCTTCACTTTTTTTTCTGAAAAGTCAATGGATTAAACCATCATACCACCTTTCCCTTACTTGCATCCAAAATAATCCACGTTTCCATCCATAAATTCAGTTATTATTACGTGTTTAAGAGGGCAAAGGTCGACTTTAATCAGCATTTAAGAGCTATCTGACAGCTCATAAAGAAGACAGAGGTCAAGAAAATGCAGGGGGAAGAGAAATTAATCTTTGAGACAAACAGTTTCCGTTTAGTAAATCACTGAAAGATTCATACAAAAGGAAGAAGAGCCTGGTTTTAATTTCTAGTTAAACACAAAGGGATTTTCTCTGCAGGGTCTGACAGTTGATTTAGACTACTCTGTTGGAGCTGGGAGCTGGAGATCATTGCAGTGTATTTTGTGGCATGATGTGGAATTTCTCACAGACGGTTTTCCAGTGATTCAGTGATTGGTCAGACCCCCAGAGGCCGTCTTGCTCACCCAGTAACTGTATAAGCGATGAGACGTCTGCTTGGCCAGAGAAGGACAGCTGGAATTTGAATGATTTAGATTGTGTCTCTATTTTTTTGTCCATCGGTAGTTGACAGACAGCTGTTGTGTGCTGGTAACAATGGAAGCTTGCAGTCATCACATCATGATCACAGATGTTATCAGGTTTTGTGGAAAAGCTATGTCTGTGGTTAGTTTGGTTACCATTATGTGTGAATCTAACGAAAGAAAAAAAGGTTACATTTTCGCATTTCACCTTAAATTAATAATAATTATAATAATAATAAAAATAAATTGTAATTTTATGTAATTAAATTATATAATTTAATTAAATTAAATTATATCATTATTTCATATATATTATATAATTAAATTAATAATTAAATAAATTGTAATTTTCATTGAGAACCACTACTTTCAGGACCACTAATATTTTCAACATTATTTTCACATTAATTTCATGACAATTAAAGGACAGTTCACCGATTTTTAACCAGCTTTGTACTTGGTAGTATGTGTAAATGGACAATGTGTATTCTTTCTCTGTGTTACCTGCATCCAGATATCCTTGTTTATTTGTCAACAAAAATTCATAATTTTACCTCTGCCGATTTTGGCAGCTTTTGACAGCTTCAGTGCTTTTGTTAAATTTACTGATTCAACAAAATTAAATTTACGAACTTCCGCAATTTTTCCTAATTTAATTCATTATATTCATTCATTCTCATTTGACTTTCATACAATTAATTACCGTAATTTGGTGATTTGTACTGTATTAAAATTTCATTAAAATTTGTAATTAAAATTAATGTGTGTATCAAGATGCTTGTACAAATGGTATCTGATGCCAATACAGCTGGCAGCGGCTTCCTGGCTGTGTACTCTGCTGCCAACCCAAATGAGCGAGGTAAGAACATCATAAAAATGGACCATAAAATTGGCAGATAATAAGATCGACTTGCTCTGTTCAACTCTGCAGAGCCAAAGGAGTTTAGTAGATGTTTTAAGGTGTTTAAGATGTTTAAAGATTAGCAGTTTCTTCACTTTTTTTTCTGAAAAGTCAATGGATTAAACCATCATACCACCTTTCCCTTACTTGCATCCAAAATAATCCACGTTTCCATCCATAAATTCAGTTATTATTACGTGTTTAAGAGGGCAAAGGTCGACTTTAATCAGCATTTAAGAGCTATCTGACAGCTCATAAAGAAGACAGAGGTCAAGAAAATGCAGGGGGAAGAGAAATTAATCTTTGAGACAAACAGTTTCCGTTTAGTAAATCACTGAAAGATTCATACAAAAGGAAGAAGAGCCTGGTTTTAATTTCTAGTTAAACACAAAGGGATTTTCTCTGCAGGGTCTGACAGTTGATTTAGACTACTCTGTTGGAGCTGGGAGCTGGAGATCATTGCAGTGTATTTTGTGGCATGATGTGGAATTTCTCACAGACGGTTTTCCAGTGATTCAGTGATTGGTCAGACCCCCAGAGGCCGTCTTGCTCACCCAGTAACTGTATAAGCGATGAGACGTCTGCTTGGCCAGAGAAGGACAGCTGGAATTTGAATGATTTAGATTGTGTCTCTATTTTTTTGTCCATCGGTAGTTGACAGACAGCTGTTGTGTGCTGGTAACAATGGAAGCTTGCAGTCATCACATCATGATCACAGATGTTATCAGGTTTTGTGGAAAAGCTATGTCTGTGGTTAGTTTGGTTACCATTATGTGTGAATCTAACGAAAGAAAAAAAGGTTACATTTTCGCATTTCACCTTAAATTAATAATAATTATAATAATAATAAAAATAAATTGTAATTTTATGTAATTAAATTATATAATTTAATTAAATTAAATTATATCATTATTTCATATATATTATATAATTAAATTAATAATTAAATAAATTGTAATTTTCATTGAGAACCACTACTTTCAGGACCACTAATATTTTCAACATTATTTTCACATTAATTTCATGACAATTAAAGGACAGTTCACCGATTTTTAACCAGCTTTGTACTTGGTAGTATGTGTAAATGGACAATGTGTATTCTTTCTCTGTGTTACCTGCATCCAGATATACTTGTTTATTTGTCAACAAAAATTCATAATTTTACCTCTGCCGATTTTGGCAGCTTTTGACAGCTTCAGTGCTTTTGTTAAATTTACTGATTCAACAAAATTAAATTTACGAACTTCCGCAATTTTTCCTAATTTAATTCATTATATTCATTCATTCTCATTTGACTTTCATACAATTAATTACCGTAATTTGGTGATTTGTACTGTATTAAAATTTCATTAAAATTTGTAATTAAAATTAATGTGTGTATATATATATATATATATATATATATATGTCAATCGATTAAAAAAATTAACTAATTAATTGCACATTTTTTCTACAATTAATTGCGATTAATCGTGATTAATTCCACCTAACATTAAAGTTTTTAAATATACATTTATATTGCAATAATTTCACATTCAATCTTCAAATTAATGTAGAAACTACATAAAGACAGTTTATCTTTAATATTTTTTTAGAGGCATTTTTTATGACTGAAGGTGAGTATCACCGATACCAATACTACTGATGTCTCTAATTTTTTCCCCTAATATTCAACCATTGACTTCTATAGCCGTTCAACATTAGAGTATAATTGAGAGCTATCAATATAAACATTTATTTGACTTTAAAAAATAACTACTTCTAATTTAAGTGAACTTAAAACAATCTTCGCATAAACCAATTATAATAAATGTCATATTTACTGTGCCCTTCAGCAAGTAGGAAATATGCAGAAATTGGATAAAGTTATCAAACACAAAATTCTAAATTAAATAGAACACAAAAAGTTATTGATTTCCTCTTTTTTTTCTTTTGTTCTTTGATTAACAGACATCACAGCATCTAGGTTATTTGGCTGCTATTACTTTAAGAGCTGCCTCTGCTGAACGTGACGTGGATCTGACATGCACGCTCATAGTTTCATTCGCTCTTTAATATGAAAAGATACAGACTACAGAGCGTGCCGCCGTATTTGTGCGTGCAGTTGAAGAAGATTCTTTTTACTGATATATGGCCTGACAACATCTCATCTGACCGCAGTTCACTGATGTTCTACTGAAGCTCCCTCATCACCTGTATCGTTTCCGCGCTCGTTTGACTAGCGCATGTCGCTGAGGTGAAGTTGGAATGTGGGTCTCCAACTTCTATATGCTTTCCAAAGCACTCCTCCATCTGTCATTGGTTGGACAAATAGATGGTCCGGCCCCAAACACACACCATCGACCGACCCAGTGTTGCTGTTTCAGTCTAGTTTGAATTCTCAGATGAACTTAAGACATAAACCCACAAATTGCTTACTTTATAGTTTAATTAGCACAATAAACTTGAATAGAGCAAAATATTTTTTTACATTTTTTGCGTGAAATATGACTGGACACATTCTTGACAAGTTTAGTGACATTCAGTCTTTTCAGTATAGCGTAGCGATCCAAACGGCCTGTTTCAAATCGCACACAGAGAGTTTTGTAGTGCACTTTCATCATGTTTTCTGATGCAAAATCAAGGCACAAAGCTTTTGGCAGGATTCAGTTCTAGAAGCAGCAGGTCTGGATAAAAGGTCTCAGATGTGAAGAAGGATTAAAGGGTTAGTTCACCCAAAAATGAAAATTAGGCTGCATTTTACTCACCCCCGAGGCATCCTAGGTGTATATGACTTTCTTCTTTCAGACGAATCCAGATCGGAGTTATATTAAAAATTGTCTTTGATCTTTCAAGCTCTATCATTTCAGTCAGTGGGTGTTGCATTTCTTCAGTCCAAAAGACCTGAAATAAAAAGTGCCCTTCCATAAAAAAAAGTGTCTCACACGGCTCCGGGGGGTGAACAAAGGCCATTTTTAATATAACTCCGACTGGATTCGTCTGAAAGAAGAAAGTCATATACACCTAGGATGCCTTGGGGGTGAGTAAAACAGCCTAATATTCATTTTTGGGTGAACTAACCCTTTAAGTCTGGAACTGCATGATATTCCTTCCTGCTGCATGTTTAAAACAAGTCTGCAAACTCTCATAATGACAAGACTGTTGGGAAGGACATTTTAAAGCCGGCTGAATATGATGCTGTGCAATTATCTCATGCATTCCTTTTAATTAGGGGTGAGCGACCTCACACTGGATGCTCAGTCTGTGTTTAGAGTTTAAAAGAGGAAACATTTCATAACCTTCTGTCTGGATGGATGTTTACAGGGGATCAGTACTGTGGTGGGAGATTAATGAAGCCGTCAGGAACCTTCAAGACCCCCAACTGGCCAGAGAAAGACTATCCTGCTGGAGTCACATGTTCTTGGCATATAGTAGCACCAAAGAACCAGGTGGACTCATTCATACATTTGCATATTACAGTTTCAATTAAATCTTTAATGTATTGTTTATCTTTAACTTGAATACAGACAGGAATAATACTTCAGAATTTGTTTGTTTACAGATTATAGAGGTGAAATTTGAGAAATTTGATGTGGAGAGGGACAACTACTGTCGTTATGATTATGTAGCCATTTTTAATGGTGGAGAAATCAACGATGCGAAAAGAATTGGGAAATACTGTGGTGACAGCCCACCAGCGTATGTATCATATAAGTCGTATTAAATCAGTCCTTTGCTCTATTTTCAAAATATCAACATGTAGCTGTTAGAAGTACTTCTTTATGTGCGTTTTACATTGTATCTCTCTCCTTTAGACCCGTGTTCTCAGAGGGGAATCAGCTCTTCATTCAGTTCCTCTCAGATCTCAGTTTAACAGCGGATGGCTTTATTGGTCATTACAAATTTAGACCCAAGAAGTTTCCCTCCACAACCGTTCCACCAACCACGACAGCACCACCCACTACCACCAGACCTATATGTAAGTACATCCACAAAACCTGCTGCTGAGGGCAATTCTCCCTAATCATACTGTATGTAGTTGGTGACCTTAAAGGGATAGTTCACCCAAAAATGAAAATTTGATGTTTATCTGCTTACCCCCAGGGCATCCAAGATGTAGGTGACTTTGTTTCTTCAGTAGAACACAAACGGAGATTTTTAACTCCAGCCGTTGCAGTCTATCAGTCGTATAATGCATGGCAATGGTAACAAAATCTATGAGAGTAAAAAAAACATGCACAGACAAATCCAAATTAAACCCTGCGGCTCGTGACGACACATTGATGTTCTAAGACATGAAACGATTGGTTTGTGCGAGAAACCGAACAGTATTTATATAATTTTTGACATCTAATACACCCCTACATCTTGGATGCCCTGGGGGTAAGCAGATAAACATCAAATTTTCATTTTTGGGTGAACTATCCCTTTAATGTTAGTCTACATTACAGGGGTTGGCTTAGGGTTAAAAGTCAATGACTACTCATTAAACATCCCTATTGAAACGCCAAATTCAGCATCCCCAACTTGAATGCTACCATGTTTGATGTTCTGTGAAATTTTATTTATTTATTTTCTTTCTCTCTTTTTTTTCCATATTCTGTTTTTTTGTAGCTTTAATTTTTCTGGATTCCCTTTTTTTTAATGGTTAAATCAAATTTTAGTAATTGAAAATTGTGTCTAATTAATTAAAATAATGAAACTTACAATATGATTTAACACCAATTTATTAAAAGTTGAACAAACATTACATTTTTATAAATTAGATGTTTTGTTTCTAACACATAAAATATAAATCATTTCTAAAATATATTTATTTTTAAAATGTAATGTTTTTTTCCCCAAATTCTAAATCACTTTCTGTTTTATTTTTTGTCATTTTTCAATTTTAATGGTTTATTTAAAGTTTAATAATGAAAATGCATGTCTAATCAATTGAATTATTAAAACTTTAACAAATATTTTTTAATATATTTTTTTATTATTTATTTATTTATTTCCGATAATTAGGCCCTGTGAAACGTTTTATCATCAAATCACCAATCATCATGTGACACAGAATACTGGAGTAATGATGCTGAAAATAAGAATAAATTACGATTTGAAGTACTGTATATTGAAATAGAAAAGTAATAATAGTTCACAATATTGCAGTTTTACTCTATTTTTGATAATACAAATGCAGCCTTGGTAAGCAAAAAGACTTACTTCAGAAACATTTAGAAATCTTACCAACCCCAAACTTTTGTAAACTAAATATATATTTCTAGAAATTACCAACTGGACAAAATCTAAAATGATTTTTAAAAGGTGTTAAATGGAGCTGGAAGTACAACACTGCTACAGTATAACTGGATTTAATTAGCCAGATTATTTAATGAGCCAAAATATTTATCAAATTATTAGTTTGCTGTCCATGCGTGGTAACCTAAGCAGACAAGCCTTTGACATATATACTGGTATTATTATGTGAGATTTAATTGGTTCATATTGTTTGGTCCATTGAATTATTTATGTATTTTAATAAATACATATGTAAATGACAGAGAGGAATTTCAGGCAATTGTACATCCATTTCTTCTTTGATGTCAGCTTTATCCAATTTCTGAAGCTTTTTGCACGCACATACTAAAAGATAAGCTCTGCTGGCTCAGAGTCAGTAAGCTACAGTAAAACAACTTTTTGAAGTCTTTTTTGCTATCTCTGCTCTCCTCTCCAGCTTTGAAGTACTCTGCAGCGCTGTGTCAACAGAAATGCAAACGGAAGGGAATC
>NW_015540842.1:2502428-2503532 GCF_001515605.1 Sinocyclocheilus anshuiensis | reverse complement strand
TAACTTTTTTTGCTGACACATGAAGACACACACACACACACACACACACACAAGTGCAAAGTGAGGTGGGTCCTTGTGGGTGGGGGAGGGGCAACAGAGTAAGTGGAAACAAGTACAGATTGTTCACATTTTGTCTATAATCTAAGTGCATGTTTTTTCAGCATGCTATCTTTGGCCTGCTGGTTTGTGTCAGTGTGTTTCAAAAGATTCCTTGAGCATTTTTTGCCATCAGCACAGTGGATTTGTGTGTAGGATACAGTGCTCTTGTGTAAATAGACTGCAGTGGACTGTGGGTAAACTGTTGGTAAATGGGAGTGTTGATTCAGTGGAGCTCTTTGGCCGCAGTCGCTGCCCCTGGAACAGGTCTGCAATGTTCATGTCCAGGAGCGAGCAGTTATTTCATTCTGATTTCTGCTGTTTACTTGGATTTGCATATGGGGAAATCCTGTGGTCGGTGGAGAGCAGAGTCACATTGAGAAACAAGAACTGAATGTGAATGATGGTGGAAAATTACATGCACATTAAGTCAAATTTGTATAATCACACACTTTATGCACCATCCAACCTTGCAGAAATGAATAAACACAAGTTTAGGATGTCAGGATCAGTGTTGGGCAGTAACGCATTACTTAGTAACGTGTTACTGTAATTTGATTACTTTTTTAGTAACGGAGTAATTTAACGCGTTATAATTTTCAAAATAGTAATTAGAGTATAGTTACAAGTCGAGGTCTCTATACGTTACTGCCGCGTTACATTGCTGACAGAATGCAGTGTTTTATAATCTAGAGATTGTTAAAAGGATGTAGCTCACGCACTGTCCAGTCCAGTGCCAGTGGATTAGAGACCTGCTCCCGCAAGCCCCGACGCAACAGAGTGCGGCGCGGGACAAGATGGGCGAGTGCTGGTGCGGGCGGGCGGGTAGACACTCGTGTGTGTGCAGGATGCGGGAGAATTAAATGATTCACGGGACTCCCGCAAAATAGAATATCTAAACATAAAATATCTAAAACAAATAAATTGTTATTTATCTATTGCACAAAAGCAACATGAACTAATATAAAATATAAACGATTAACAGGTGCAAGCGTATGCAGCGTGTCA
>NW_015540842.1:2478524-2501468 GCF_001515605.1 Sinocyclocheilus anshuiensis | reverse complement strand
ACACGAATTGTAGACATTATGAAAGATTCATTATGCATATATTTATTGTGTTTTAACAGAGATTTGTGAGATTGCGATGAACTCAGATGTCTTTTAGAGATTATAAATGCAGCGCTCTTTGCTGGCATTCTGCCATGCCAAACCATGCACGCAGCAGCCACTTGCTTTAGTTAAAAAGAACAGTGTTCTGTGAATGTTGATGCTTTAATAACAAATATTTATCGGTAATTTATCGGTAAGTAATTACTAATTACTTTTGAAATAAAGTAATCAGAACAGTAACGTGATTACTTTTAAAAGGAGTAATCAGTAATTTGATTACATTTTCAGAGTAACTTGCCCAACACTGGTCAGGATGAAAATACATGTTCAAATAAAAGACATAAGTCATATTTAACATTTCCCAAATTTACCAGTTTGATTCTGCTGCTTCTACTTCTTGGTCTATCAGAAAGAGTTTAGTATGTAAGTCGACTGAACAAAAAATAAAGTAATTGTGACTTTTTATCTTACAATTCGGACTTTTTTTTCCTCACAATTCGGACTTCTTGTCAGAGTTATGTGATATAAACTCGCAATTGCGAGTTATAAAGTCATAATTGCATGATAGAAACGTACAATTCTGAGAAATTAAGTCAGAATTGCGAGATATAAACTCGCAATGGTAAGAAAAAAAAGGCAAAAGTAGGAGAAAAAAGACAGAATTGTAGGATATAAACAAATACAAATTGTGAGTTTATATCACGCAGTTCTGAGGAAAAAAGTCAGAATTGTAGGATTTAAACAAATAAAAATGGTGAGTTTATATCACGTAGTTCTGAGGAAAAAAGTCAGAATTGCGAGATGTGAACTCGCAATTGCGAGAAAAAAAGTTTATATCATGCAATTCTGAGAAAAAAAAATTCTGAGATAAAAAGTCTAAATTACCTTGTTTTATTTTTTATCCAGTGGCGGAAATGGGTTTCCATAGTTTAGTTTATTTGAAGTAAAAAGTACTGAAATTAAGAAAAGACCCCTAATGAAGACAACAATCTTGGTCTCAATCTAAGTAATTACAAGTAGTCTCTAAAGCGTTTCTTTGACCCATTAGTGATCACTGGAACGGTCATCACCGCTGTAACGCGAGGAGGTAGCATGTATGCCACCATCTCCATAATCAATGTCTTCAAGGAAGGTAACCTTGCTATCCAGCAGGCTGGCAAAACCATGAGCACAAAGATTGTCATCCTTTGCAAGAAGTGCCCCTACATCAGACGAGGTAAGTGCCTTCTTCAGCTTTGGTAAATGGTAACACTAACATGCTGGACAGTTTCATCTGCCTCGGAGACCTGCTGAAGCACATCACTATAACCTCTCATACGGAATACATAATTGTGTTCCTGTTAGTAATGCTTCTTTGTTTGTCAGTGTAAAAACAAGGAATTATTTCAGTTTATTTTCCACTTCATTTCTGAGAACAGCATCTGTAGCATGATGTCAGTTACCACAGACTGAAATAACTTACAACAGGTTTTCTGTTAACTCAGCTGTGAGCTATGTTTGAGTGTAACATTAAAAAAAAGAGTAAACCAAACATTCCACAAATGTTTGCTTAAAAAAAGGATGCCTCGTTGGATTTTGGTAATGAAAAAACATACAAACTCTTCCCAATTCAAGCAGCGAGTTGCTCTTAAATGTGCATTCAGTAGTATGGTGTCAATTTAACTCTTTCTCCACCATTGATGGAATTTTACATAATTTATGGGACAACGCTTCCCTGCCAGTGACAGAATTGTTTGGCTTTCCGTGTTTTCACTGTTATATGGTAGGGGGCGCTATTACACATCTTCTAAAAGAGTACAAAATCTCTGGATCAAAACAGGTGAAGAAGCAGAAACAAGCAGTCGTGTATGTAAGCAGATGCATATGTAAAATAACACAATCATCAAATGTTAAACAGCATATACTGCCTAACCTTAGGCCATGTCCACACGTACACATGTATTTTTATAAAGAGTTTTTCCTTCTTCCGTTTTAAAAAAAATCTCCATCCACATGAAAACGCAAACGCATGCTCTGAAGCACTGTCAAGAGCATGCCAAACCAACAGGTGGCGATATAATCTCAACCGTAAAGCCATGTTGGCCAATCAGAAGCCTGAAAAAGTTTCCAGTAGGCGGAGATAACAGCGACGTCACAAGCCAAAAACTACACTGTCTACACGATAACACTGCAACCGGAGTTTTTGAAAATCTTCACCCTGGCAGGCGTTTTCAAAAATGTTCGGTTTCAGGGACCTGGTGCTGCGTTTGCGTGTGGACGAATGGCCAAACCACGTAGAAAAAGCTGCGGTTTTAAAAAATAACCACGTTCGTGTGGACAGGGCCTTACTGAATAAAATGTCAACTCAGGGTGTGGTTTAGGACTGTGCAAGCTTTGGAGGTGTTGATGGAAGAAATCTACTCCATCTATGTTTTAATCATCATTCTGAATCAAATCCAATCATTTGTCTTTGACAAAAATTAGATTTTCTCAGCTTTTTGTTCAAAATATATACTTTTTTTTTTTTTTATGAAACTTGCCCACATTCAAGTGTTGATAAAAAAGAATGCAAGAAGCTAGAATAAAATGGCATTTTGTTTAAAATCAGATGCTCTATTCAAATTCAAATATTCATACAACAAATATTCTGGGAGCCATGAAAATTTTGTGAAAATGATCAAAAATGCTGGCGGTGGCTGGCAAAAAAAAAAGGTGGAGAAACAGTTCAAATGTTTTACATAATAAGAAATAAATAGTATTTTGGTGAACAGTGGTGTTCCATCAATTTGTTCCACGTAAAAATAATAGCTGTAAGTTTGAAACAACATGAGTATAAGTAAATAATGACAAAATGTTCATTTTTCAGGGTTAACTGTTCCATTCAATTTGTTCAATTAAGTTAGTGGTGCATTAGTCGGCCCATTAAATAGTTCTTGGTAACATTGAAATAAGCAGCCAAGCGCATTGTCAAAATGTTTTTATTACAAAATCTCACTGTCATATGTTTATACGGTATATAAACATATGGAGTGGATAGTGCGAGTGAGGCCCCAGAGAAAAGCTGATGCAAAGCCCTTCCTGAATGTCTCTGCCGTTCCGTCACTGCATTCAGGTTTTTTCTGTGTGACGTCGCTAGGTTTGAACTACATCTTCATGGGCCAGGCAGATGAGGAGGGCCGTGGAATGATCGCCCCCCAACATTTCATCATGGCTTTCAAGTCCAAGAACCAGAGGGCCTTCAACATGCTGAAGAACAAACGCTGCTGAGCTCTTGCAGGCAATCTTTGGTCTCAAAATCCACACATGGGTGTGTGTCTTCATATTTGCCCTGCATGTCCCAACTTCCTTCATCGCCCTCTCCAGAGGAGCCCGAGGACTGTTGAAGCACATGGCACACACCTGGTTGGGCTCTCTTGGTTCCTACTTCTCTTCTTACTGTTGTGATAAACATCAAATTGGCAGAAAGAGCAAAAGTAGTAAGGCATGACTGGTGAAGAAAGCTAAAATGTAAAGATCAAGATGATGGTGTTTTGAATGGCACAGTTTACAAGATATTTCTAGATTTTTGATCAAATAGCAAAGTTAGAAGAGCTTTCTTGATGATGTCTAAAAGGCAATAAACTAGTAGCACACCTTTGAAATCATGCTGGATATGTTACATTTTGTCTATCAAATATTTTCATAGAAACAGATACCTAGTGGTGAATGTTAAGTTATAAATTATTTGTTTTATGAAAGAAAAAATAAAGTTAATTATCAGTTAAGTCTTGGATATTGTCTTCATGATTTATTTGGCATCTGTTTATTTGTATTGTAAATTTATTGAATTTTTTCCAGAATCAGATTTCAACCGATTTGAAAATGAAGATTTAAAGGAAGCTTTCAAAGTTCAAAATATTCAAGTAGTTCACATGGTCATGTCAGAACATCTGTTTCTAAAATTGCCTAGGGCTCAGAGTGCTTGACTATGAAGGGCACTATTCAAACATTTAACTCCTTAATAAACTCTTGAAAGGGACATATTCTACAATTATTTTCAAGTTTATTTTTTTTAAGAGTTTCTTTTCAGCATCAAAAAAAAAAAAAATTAATATTAGATATTCTCAGACGTCTTCAACCCAGCTCCTGGCCTCAGTGGGTTTGTCCTGTGGAGTTTAGGTCCAACCCTAATCAAACACACCCGAACCAGTCAATCAAAGTCTTCATGATCACTTGACATGAACAAAATTACAAGCAGGTTAGAAATAAACGCTGCAGGACAGTTGGTCTTCAGGAGCAGGGTTGAAGACTGTGTCTTTACAATACATTAAATGTGAATTAGTCTTAAAATACATATTCAAATACTGCAAGTTACTAAGAACTTATGCAAGTTCAATATAAAACATTTCTTCATAATAAATGTTATTTATTTGAAAAGAATGACACTTTTAGAAAACAAGTAGGATGCAAGAATATTACATAAGTTATGATTCTGCAGGCTTTGGTGTAGAATAAACAGAACTTAATACTATTCCAGTAGAGTCCCAGGACTTTTTCATCTTCCAAAGAAAAAGAAGAAGAGTGTTGTTGAGCATGCTGGGTCACTTTTACTAAATGCACATGGCTTAGCTTCTGGGGTAAAACATGGCATATTTGGAGGTGCGGAAGCCCAAAAGGTCCCTCATTTCATTGCGGAACTTGGAGAGGTCTTGCCGCAGATCATTGAGGTTCTCTACCGTGGCCTGGTCCATGCTCTGCATCTTCTGCCTTGTGGAGGTCAGGTAACGGTGAACAAGACAGCACATAATCTTCTGATAGTTCTCATCTCTTTTCTGCTTCAGGTTCCTCCATTCCTGGAAGCAAAGAGTTAGAGGATCACTGGCAAGCTGACTGTAAGGCACAATATGTCTAGAGCTTGCTTCTCTTTCACTAACATGGTGCCAATTCCAAGTTACCCCTTTTCCACCAAAAGGGTGCACACTGTGGTACCAGACCCGGTTCTCGGCCAATGCTCAGGCAAACCTATTGCAAAGTGGTGTCATTTTTTCCACCGAATTGACAAATGAACTGTAACAGGATGTTACGTTGCATGTTAATTATGCTACTACACAAATAGCCCAAAAGATAAACACAGCGCCAGAAGTGACCAATCCTGCTCCTTGAGGGGCAACTTCCTGAAGAGTTTAGCTCCACCTGCCTAGAAGTTTTGAGCAGTCCTAAAGATCTTGACTACCTGGCTCAGTTGTATTTCAATTACGTTTAAAGTTAAAGCCTTCTGGGTGCAGGATTGGCACCCCTGGTGTATGCAGTTATGGAGTTGTTCATAGTACTGAGAGTGAATCTTGTGTACCGACAGTTCTCATAAACCAGGGGTGTCCAATCCTTTTCCTGGAAGGCCACTGTCCTGCAGAGTTTAGCTCCAACCCCAATAAAACACACCTGAGCCAAGGTCTAACTAGGCATACTAGAAACTTCCGGCAGGTGAGCCGAGGAAAGTTGGAGTGAAACTCTGCAGGACAGTGGCCCTCCAAGACTGAGTTTGGACACCCCTGTCCAAACCCCTGCTGAGTTTAGCTCCAACACACCTACCTGTAGGTTTCTAGTAATCCTGAAGATCTTGATTAGATGGTTCAGCTGTGTTTACTTGGGATTGGAGCTAAACTCTGCAGGAAGGTGGCCCTCCAGGAACAGGACTGAACAACCCTGTCATAAACTTTGAGCTCTCTGTTGTTCCTGCTCTCGAGAGATTGAAACTGGACAGGCAGATTTACTGTCTTTATTTTGCATATGGACAGGTGGACATATGGACACCCTTGGTTGTCCACATCAGGGTTGGAGCTAAACTCTGCAGCGCTTTGGCCCTCCAGGGCAGAGATGTCTTTAAGAGCAGGAGTTTTTACTTGATTGTCAATAGGTCAGTTATCCATATACCAGTAAATGCTAATTATGGATAGACAGTACAGTAGGCAGATTTCCCAAATATAAGGGTGCTTTCACACCTGTAGATCGATTGCTTTGTTCCGAAACATGGATTAAAATTATTACAATGTTGCTTTCTATTCTTGGTGCAGTTCGCTTTCACATGGCAAAGTTTCTAAACGGACCAAATTTGTTAATGCAAGTCACACGTGTGTCGTCTCCCAGGTTCCGAAACAACGAGCCAGGTGTGAAAGCACCCTAAGTTCACATATGTCTTGCATACCTTGAGGCTATTCTGTCTCTTGACCTTGCCTGTGGAGGTGTGGGAACAGATCCATTTGCTCAAGCTGATGACCAAGTAACACACGGTCTTGGGAGAGGGTAGGATGTTGAAAGGTGGAGGCAGTGTGCACTTGTCATCGAAGTAGCTGAGCCACAGCTTGGCCCGGGCAAACTTCCACTCCTTATCTTCATGGTTCTGCAAGCAGATAAAATCATCAAGGTACAATAATGCCTTCACTACCTATTGCTACCTGCCTGATGCATGTTTCCACATGTACAAGTAACTACATGTATATGTACTCATTCACATCTTCCTGATACAAAGAGTAATATACCTGAAGATTGCTATCTGTTAGTATTCCCATTTATCACAATTGTGAGTGATTAGTCACATGGCACTTGATGGCTCAGGTGATTTTGTTCAGAACTGAGTGTCCATAAGCAATGATGTCAGGTTCCAGGTCACCTATTTCCAGTGTTATATGCCAGCTGATCAAAGTTTGTTGAGATGAACAGGAATTAGGGGTGGGGGGAAAATCGATACAGCATAGTATCGCGATATATTCCGTGGCAATACTGTATCGATACATGGATGCCAAGTATCAATCTTTTATTATACTATTTGGTAGAATAATAAAATCAATTTCTTTACAGCCCACTAGATGGTGGTGTTGAGATTTTTCTGGTGAGGTCAGCTGGGTCACCTCCTGCATGCAGCAAGTTAGTAAAATACAGATGGCGGCAATGCGGAAAGTTATCAGGAAAGCCCCGTCCACGTTTAAATCGGATGTAAGACTTTGTTTTATTTATTTTAAATTTATCAGTAATTTACTTTCAAATGCCCCAATTGCTGAAGGGTCTGCACTAGGGCTGCATTATTAATCGAATGCGATTGTAATGCGTATCTTGTCATTAAAGCCGGTTTTGTGATTAGTAGTAAATCTCTATCACGTGCTTTCAGATGGAGCAGCATTTACTACACAGAGCCGTAGATCACTAACAAGCTACGCAAAATCGCATTCATAATCGCAGACGAAATAATTAGTTATTGAAAAGCACCACATTTAATAACATGTTTTTAGTCCAAACTCACTTCATAACATCAGTCGAGTGTTTTAAATAAATCCTTCTGTGAGATGATGTGGCATCTTACACAGAATAAGGCATGCAACATATTTCATAGTATTCTAAGCAGTGATAAAATGTCGATTAGCATTGCATTATTATATACTTTATTATAATAAAAATTATAATAAGGAGAACTCAGATAAACCTTATCAACCAAATATATTTTCGTAGTTGTGTGTTTATTAGTCATGTTGAATCAATGAAAGCAGTTAAATCCTCTGTTTATTCAGCTGCAGCGATAGGCATTTCCTGGATTTCTTCTTCGGGGCATATTTGGAGTTTCAGTGCAAGAGTGCCCTCTGGCCGATTTACTACTGATCACAGAACCGTGCAGCAATAAAATTGAAGTGAGATAAACTGAGAAAGGTTTCTTTTTAGTTAAAAGTTGTTGCCAAAGTTTTCCCTTGGGGACATAATTTAAAGTTGGAAAAGGTAATAATTACAATATATCGCAAAATATCGCAATATATTTAAAATCGCAATAATATTATATCGTGACACAAGTATCGTGATAATATCGTACCGTGAGGCCTCTGGTGATTCCCACCCCTAACAGGAATGCTAATGGATAGACCTCCTTCAAACAACCGATTAGACCACATTAAAATCTCTGCTGCCCCCATTAGGTTTGGAGAACCCATAGTGTTTATGTGATGTTAACACTGAATGAATACGTGAAACTTCATTTTATTAAATCTACTTGTCAGGAACACAATTATGGTATCATCATGTATCATGTTGAGAAAGCATCAAATCATCTCAAGGGTCACTTACAGCAATCTGTCTGAAGCTCTTATGCAGCATGGCCACCAGGAGTTTGGTGAGAACGATGACCACAACAATGTTGTAGGTACCGATGATAAGAGCACCAACAAACGACCGCAGCTCCTCTGTGTAGCTAATCCTTGTAACAAACAGAGCCACATGTGCCAGGGAAAAAATGTACCAGAAGAGGGCGTAACATGTCCCCATAAACCTGGAGAAAGTTAAAGATAAATGATTATGGTAAAAGATTTCATTAAAGCAGACCTCTTTTTTTTCATGGTCAACATGGTACCTTGCATCTTTAGAACAATGATTTATGGCCTTGTCCCAAATCGCACCCTAAACCATTGTGGTCTTCCTTTGAGTATACACTTTCGTGGCGTAATGCTGCTTTGACTGTCATGTAAAAGTCAAAAGGGAGCATAGTGGCTGCAAAGGGGGTGCTCATGAGCACCCTTCTGGAAGCTAAAATGATTAATGGGAAACCATACGGTCTTGTGGACTTGATAGACAGGTGTACACGGTAGCCATTGCAAGTCTGCAAGACCGCAAGTGCACATGAAGTGTGCCAGTTGGGAAAGGGCTTGTGTCACAGAAAGCTAAAAACTATTTTGTCTGTCAAATACTTTTCAAATGGGTCATATCATGAGGAAGAACTCGGAACTCAAAACTGCCTCCCTAGTCCAAGAAGAGCATTTTTTTGAAACTAAGATGCAAAAACTCATTTTGAAAGAAAAAATGCATGATATGGCCCCTTTAACTATTCAATTCTCTGATTAGTGTAAATGAGAAGAAATACAAAGTACGTGTGAAAAGTGTCGTTGCTCTGCTCTCGACAGAAGATGCCCTCGCAGTCCTTGGTTATATTTTTGGAGCTGGATAGGTCCTTGTCTTTTCCATAGAGTTGTGTCAGGCCAATGGTGAAAGAGATGAGTACAAGCAAGAATAAGCCAAGAAACTTCCCAAACTCTTGTAGCATCTGGCCCATGGAGATCTGCAATGACAAACACACCAGCCCTTCCACATCAAAGCCTGAGCAGTCCAGACTGACTTACATGTAGAGATACCATAGGGATCTATAGAAAGGTTCCTATAACAAGAAATATTCCAAGTTAAATACAACTTAAGATCCACTGTCATCATGCTGCTTTCTGTTGATTACCAAAGGAAAGCATTTTGATGCATTGCTGTTTGGAGAAATGAAGAAGAAATACAAGCTGTCAGCACTGAAATTAAATTGTAATGGTTTCATTAATTTTCATGAAGTTTTGGCTCTTATTGGAGTCCATATAAAAACACACAGTAAATATAAAATGACCAATGAATAAATTACAAAATTAAGATAAATCTAAAACAAACAAAATACCAAACTTTTTAAGTTTGAAAACAATTTAGTATACTTAAATCCGAGTAAATATGACTATTGCATGCCTTAAGAAAAAAATATATATAGCACATGAGACATATGGACCACTTTTACAATATGATGTTTTTTTTTAGCTTGTTTGTTTTGGTCCTTTTTGGAGATGATCATGGAAATGGTTTCAAACATGTTTTTAATTTAAGTAAATATGAGTAAATATGATAAGTGGTGGATGTCATTTTAACTAATTCCATATAAAAGATAACAACTAGTCACTGATAAACACAGCTCAGGTAAATATTGGTTTGGCCCAGTGGCAGGGGAACATTTCCTGGTAGCTACATTAAGCAACCCTTACCTACAGTACACACATACAGTAGACTAGCTTTTTTAAGGTGTCTGCCTCTATCTGTGCTTTCTAGATTCCACTGGCCTTTCCAGTGTGGGTTGAGGTAAGGGACAAGATGAATTCCTTGTGTCAAGTCTGACTGGTGAACCATAATGTTCTGTACTGCGTGTTTGCTCTGAAACATAGCCAGGATTTGGAGGATTTTTTTTTTAACAACTCCCATTAAACACATTCATTTTCTTGTCACTCTCAAACCCCTGGCATTTTCCACATCTAATATTTTTCTATGGTATTTGCAGTAGCCATTTGAAACTTATGTCTCTGATATGAAGCCCCAAATCCAACCCCTAAGTGATTACGCTTGCTGAAATAACTTTTTTTGAGTATTCTATTTGAAGCCTGATTAGAAATCTTATAATACTGTGACTGTGTTATAAAACAGTTCGTTTCAGTCCACTAATCTGACTGCTTCAAGAGTGCTGATATTTTGTATGACAGCACTAGAATGTTTGATTGTTTATAAATGTTCATGATACTGATTAGAGTAATATTTATTAATACAAATATGTAAATTAATGTTGAACAGCATTATTTTAAATGGATTTTTATTTATTTTTTGGTAACAATGATATGATCTATTTTCATCAGTTTAATGCATCCTTGCTATTATTAATATTATTCGTATTAATTTTTAAAAATGATCTTACGGATCCCAAACATTTAAATGGTAACATATAGTATATGTGATCAACTGCAATAGAAAGTATCAGCACAGAAAATGGGGGAAAAAAAACACAGATTCCATCTGGCTCTGCTAATGACTCTTTTATGTCCAAGCAAGCAAGGGTTTGGCAAGATACCAGCCCATCAGATATTGCACAGCAGGCATGTAAATGATCGGGGCTTCTCACCCTGACAAACTTACACTAATTCAGACAGTTACTGTAGCTATACAAACACCATATTACTCCTTAAACTTAAAGTTTAAGCAGTCAGTTTGACATCTCAACTCTTGCCCTAACAAAGAAAGAAATATGTCCCCAGACGTTTATCCAGAGGTGAGTCAGTGTTTTCCACTTATCTTTACTTGGGGAGATTTACTGGACACTCATAGCCAAACAATGAAGCATGAGGGAGTAAATGTCTGCCTTCCCAGTCTGCTGTGTGAAAACTTGACTGTGCTCTTTGTCATTCTTGTATCTGTACATCATATGTTTGTATGGTAGAGGGAGTGACATAGAAAGCATTGAAGCATGTGGGTAGGTTCATGCATTTACAAAAAAAGCAATAATACAAGGCACTTTCCTCTAAATAACTTGAGTTGGGTGTGTGTTCATGTGTCAATCCATTACAGCTGAGAGTGTGTGTTTGTTCATATTCATCATTCCAACCACACTCCTTGAGCGAATTACTTTTCCATACAGCAGAGCCAGACACTGATGTCAGTCTAAGAGCACGTGCCGAGAGCACACATAAGCTCAGGACTGACATGGTGTTACTCATGCCGAATACCGGAGTCCTCAGAGAAGAGCACTGCTGTATTATGCAACCTCTCTGAAACTACTGCAGAAAGACGGCTGCTAAAGACAGAGAGCTGCCGAAGTCAGTTATACAAGGTGAATCTCATGAAGACTGGAAGACTGAAAAAGTGTAGCATTAGCATTGCCAAAGTCACGGATTTAATCACGACAGAGTGATACTGAACATCTAAACAAACATATGCATGCTTCGACAGCTTATCTTTCATCATTCTTCAAGATACAATAAAATGTTACTTTAACAAGTGCATGTTATGTGCCAAGTAAGAGAATTATCAAAGGCCAATCCAAGACGTGTTATAGGTTGCCCACCACAGTGGCTGGAGGCAACATTTCCAGCTCACTCTTAATAATTTGGGATCTTTGGAGAAACTTTAACATCCATAGAACCTTTCCATTAGTTTGTCTTTATAGTGGAAAAGGGTTCTTTAGATCATTCAATCTGATCACTTAATGGTTCTTTGGAGAACCCATCACTACCTACATTTGGCAGGTGGTGGATGTTACTTCATGAGATTCACCCCCACACTATAAATTGGACATTCCCAGCAATAAATCCCTATAAATGAGAAATGAAACCCCACGGCAGAGATCCAAGAACAGAGATTTGGAAAAGAACTCAATTGAAAACAGACATTTGCAGCACTGATGAGATACACAGGAAAAATGAGAGAACTCTCAGGCGTTCTGTGTTATCGGTGCGACCGCTGGGCATTACGTAACAGAAGAAAAAGCTTCAGTGGTTAAACACTCCATTGGTTGTGGCAGTAAATGGATAAGAAGTACAGACAGAGGAAGTTGTGATTACCTGTAAAGGCCCCAAGATGGAGCTGGTGGTGTACATGAAGAACAGACGGAGATAGCTCAGAACATTGGCGAACGCAAAAAGGCCTTCAGCAACCAAGAGGGGATGGAATGCATCCCAGTTTTTCCTCTCTACAAATGGCTCTTCCTCAACGTTCTTAAACTGAAGCAGAGGACAAGGGAAATGCTAAATTATGTAATTTCTACAAAATAACTATATATAACAACATACATATATATATACATATATGTTTATATATACAAAACTTACTGTGATATAACAATATGGCTCCTTCAAAAATGAAAATCCTGTAATTTACACATCCTTGTGTTGTTTCAAACTCTTAATTTTCTTCTTCAATGGAACACAAAGGATAAGTTGAAGAGAATAGTACTTCTTTTGTGTACCATGGAAGAAAGTCAGTCATAGTTTGGAATGGCAAGAATTTTCATTCTTGAGTAAACTAGGCCTTTAATAACTTGGTAAAGTGCTCAGAATGAAATGTTCTGGACAGGGTTTATACCTTGCTGTGAGCCACCACTTTTAGGGCAAACGTGGCCAAATAAAGCGAGTTCATGACAAAACTCAGCTGGTTCCGTGACTCTTCCAGGAAGTCCTCCAATCCCTCATACCACAGACGCTTCACATCAGACCACACCATGCCTGCAGAGAGAGGAATTTGCCATCAGTGCAAAGAATCGTTCAAGCAGCAAATCAGAAATTCCTTACTGCTGGGGGGTTTCAATCACCTGTCAGGGGCAATGTAACTCAAAGAACCATGCCTGGCAGAAATATTTAACTTTTTTTTTTTATTTAAATAAAAATATTTAATTATATTTAATATATAGCTTTAAGTAGCAAAAAAAAAAGGTCTGCACTAAGTCTAAAGAGTGCTGTATTTACAGTATTTAGTATTTACTAGTATTTACAGTAGATGCTATTTATACTAAGTGCAAATACTGGCAGATACCATTTGCACTTCAACGTGTTGTAGTACGTAACAAAACAGCATGCAGTAATAACATATTCAATGTACTGTGTATGATTAGATGTTGCCTTATTGGGACCTTACTTGTCCCTATCTCTAAAGCCCACACCTAACCCTAACAATATTGAAGCTGCTGATCAGTACAGGTGTCCTCAACTATCCAGGAATCGAGGTATGGTTTTGAGCATGGTAATAATAATATGACTGTCACGGTCAATATATCAGCCATAGATAGATAGATGGATGGATATATACTTTATTAATCCCAGAGAGAGATTACAAACAAATCAAGGACAATTATAGGCCTCTTAACCCTCTGATGTCATTTGGACATTTTTTAATGAAAAAATTGCATGTTTGGGTTTTTAAATTATTATTATTATTATTATTCACGTCATCTGAATGTTACAAAACTTGGTATAGGTTTTGGCACTTGCAATGTAAATATATATATATATATATATATATATATATATAAACATGGACATGATTTGAAAAGGCTAAATGGTCACACCTGGATTGTGGAAATGATTTGAAACTCAAAATCTTACTGAAAATCAATGTCAAATTTAGAACACAACTTGTTTAGATATATGGCTTTGATTTTCTTGCAGTTTTAGTTTGAAACATGTTTTAGAAAAAATATTGTATGTAAATTTGCTAAAATTGTAAGGCTCTGCTCCGATGGGCTGAATATAATTTTCATGACAAAATCTCTATTGACATTCTATTCACGTCATTTTTGAGGTGGCTAGAATTCTGGGTGTGTTACTAAAAGCAGTAAACAACACCATATTAAGATGAAAAGGAAGGTGATGTGATCAGAACATATTGGACATCTAATGAAATATTATTTTAAATGTTATGAACTGTGATGTATATTCGTAAATTTGCAGTGTAAAAGAATCCTCTTCCTCCCTCTAGTGGTGTTCATGCAGTCTTAATTTTCTTCAAACTTGATCATATGATATTCTTAAATCCACAGGCATTTGAGGTCATAAATCATAATGTACTTTTTATTTTATTCATGAAGGTTGTCTTTAAAGAAAGAAATTTGACAAAAACTAAAACAAGTGCCATTAGCAACAAATTACCCAGTGGTATTATGCTAACGCACTCTAGAGAGATGCTAACCACTAGTGTTTATTACTTCTGCATCAAGGAACATTATCTATGTAATTTATCAGTCATACTAATGGTGTTGTAGAATTATGACGGAATGGACGAAATGAATGTTTATACTGCAAATAAGTCCAAGGCTGGTGGGTTCATTTTGCTTTTTGTTGAAACAGCAATCACAGCACAACATTCTTATTTGGTTCATATTTGTCAGATAGAAAGCACATGCAGAGAAAATAGTAGATAAAAAGTGTTCATGTACATACACATATGCCGTCTATCCTCACCTATAATCCAGAGAATGAGAAGGTAGTCTATCAACTCCAAAGGGGGACCCATGGTGTTCTTCTTATCCTCGTTGTAGACCAGTGAGTAAAGGTTTAGAAGGAGCAGGAAGGTGAAGTAGGACGCACTATGGATGATGAACTTGATAAAAGGTGTGTGGATGACCTGGCCCACTCGAGAACGGGGTCCCAGCAGGTAACAGATGGACAGCAGAGGCCACATCAGCGCCACGCTCAAAACAGACAGGATCTTCAAGCATGTGTGCTTGCGGCGGTAGCTCGCCATCTCACCAAACCACACCGTGTTCAGGAACTGCTGACAGTTGGACTGGGCAACGAACTGTACAGATTGGAATACGAGAAAATGCATTAATATATGCATTTAATAAATGTGCCTGGTGCTTTCTTATAAAATAAAGGTTGATATATCAACGATATCTGGTAATTGGTTAAAGGGATAGTTCACCCAAAAATTAAATTTCTATCTCAAGTTGTTCCAAACCTGTATGAGTTTCTTTCTTCTGTTGAGCATAAAAGGAGATATTTTGAAGAATGTTGGAAACCAAATAGTTGACGGTAGTCATTGACTTCCATAGTATGTTTTTCCGTACTATTAAAGTCAGTGGCTACCATCAACTGTTTGGTTACCAGCAGTCTTCAAAATAACTTCTTTTGTGCTCAACCAACATTCTTCAAAAGATGAAAAAAGCTCATACAATTTTGGAACAAATTGAGGCTAAGTAAACGATGACGGAGTTTCAATTTATAGGTAAACTATCTATTTAAGGTTGTTAACCGGGGCACATTTCCCAAAAGCATCATTGGCAGGTTTTGCTGTTAGCAATATAGTTCCACGATTTGTTGTTTCCCAAAACCATTCTTCGCAAATAGCATTGCAAAGTTGTGTGGATGGAACTGTAGCTCTCAAAAGTACTGTATAGTTTCACGCTAGCATGACGTGAACTTAAATAGATCTTGCATAATGTGCTAATGTGCATCTTTCATTCCATATACTGTATACAAATTTCATTCTATGTCTTTCAGTTTGTCAAGAAAATGAAAGTGCTGGATGTGTATGTAGGAACCTTGATGTTAGAGTGAAGTTGGGATGGAATAAAACATCTGCAATTAATACAAAACAATGGAGAACAAAAATAGCAAAGCAGTCCACAGTGTTCGTTATTTACAGCCATAATGACATTCAGATCAATTAGCAAAAGCTACATCACCTTTGTGATGTGAATTATCATTGGTTCTCTATTGTTGGACCAACGTGGTTTGAACAACAAATGTGCGGCAAAGTTACTATGTTTCGGGAAACAGACGTGACAAGCTAGTTCATTTTTCCAACGATGCGCTGTACTATGGTAGTTAAGCAGGCAAGTTACGTCATTGTATGGGAAATGCACCCCAGGCTGTTGAAGATACAAGCATAGTTTTGTTAAAAATCTTCATTAACCTCCTTTTGGTTGTATTTTATGGCCAGTTTGAGGCGACTGAGGTTCATGCGTTCCTCTAGTAGGCCTCTCTTGTCTACGTGGTCCTCACTGGACGTGTGGTTCAGTATGACCTCCAGCTCGCGAGAGTTGCGGGCCTGAGCCAGCAGGTCCTTGGCGAACATCTTGCATTGCTTGGCAAGTTCTTCATAATCATTCCTGTAATATAATGACAATAAAATCCCGAATGAGAAACCTTTCTTTCTTCTAGATCTGTCATGGACTTGGGTGACACTGTTTTGATGTCAATCAAAGAAGTCTATAGAAATTGTTTGGACTGTGATTGTTTCATAGGGGAACATGGGAGAGTGTGAACATCTACAGGTCCCTAGATGTGCTTGTTGGCAATTTTTATTGCTACTCGAAACAGAAATGCACATGTTTTTGTTCCACCAGAGAAAAAATTAGTCTGAACCACCTACTTTTTGACAAACACAAGGTTTGTATTGTAATATATTTCTCATCCAAATGAACGTCTCTGAGTTGACTGACCTGTTCATGTATGCCAAAAATTGCTGTAGACAAAACCTCTAGCCACACCTGCTAATGGTGCATGAATTACTTACCAAGAAACTCTTAAGTTTCACTTAAAATCAAATTACTGAACTATTTAATCCTTATTTGTAGGGATGTAACGATTCGCTCAACTCACAATTCAATTCACGATTTTGATTTCACGATTCGATTCGATTCGATTCGATTCACGATTTGTTTGTTTACAAAATGAGATTTAAGACAAATTATAAATTAAATGTGTAAACTTTTCTAAAGACAGTAAGTTCCCCTCAGACATACATTCATATAAACTCCTACACCTAATTGAATCGCGATTTGTTTAGCATCTCAACCGATTCGTCACATATTTGAATCGATTTTCAACCGGCTTGCGGTTAATCGTTACATCCCTAATTATTTACGACAAAAAGGCACCATATGAAATGAATCACTCTCTTCCTTCCAAGCAAACCTGAAGACACATTGTGAATTTGTTTCAATTTAGCTGTTGATTTGGAATTTGACTCAATATGATCAAGTCTGACCATGGGCAAACATCCTTTGTCCCCGTTAAATTAACTGCTATAAATGCATGCATGTAAAATTGTCAAACCAATTTGCTCTTTCCATTTAGCAGCGATCCCTATGAGACCTCTTTCCCTAATCACTCTTCCATTACCGAAACTCCACTTCCACCAAGCTCAGCTCTTTCAGATCAGCACTGAGCTCGAATGCTCTCAGAATGGGGTCTTCTTCCGTAAGCATGATCAAGGATGGGCTAGCAAGGCACCGATAGATATCTAGACGGAACCTGCAAGAGACACAGATGGAGGATGAAATAGAACACTCAAAATAATGCAGTCAAACTCAACTCCACACTGTAAATACACTTTAGGATTGCTGTTTGTGCTTTTCAAATGTATTTATAGGTGATTCTTTAATAGGGACATATACGTTAAAACATTTGTTCTTAAATAAAGATCTGACTATGGCCTTGATAAGTCTTCAATTGTATTCTTGTTTTTTTTTTTCTCCTTTGAACTAATAAATCCTTAAAATTAATTTTTCGTTAACACTGCCTCATTGTATAAAATGGCTTTTGACATGTTTAGACTATTCATTCACTTCATGGTTTGATTAGATAGAAATTATTGCCTTGAGTGACGAAGACTGTCCTTCTTGTTCTTGGCATTACAAAGGGTGCACTCGCACCCTACAGCATGGGGTCGTGGCAGAGAGATGTCTTGCTTTAATAGCATGGTCAAAATCTCATAATTGTTCCGGTGGGCAGCAAGAATGACTGGCGCAACATCCATGGTGGTGGAATACTCTGGGTTTTGAATGCGCTGCATCAATTTCTAAAAAAGGTATTCAAGGATCTGATTATGCAATATGAAATTTTGAGGACAATTTAGTTATTTTAAATAATTCATATTTATTAATACATTTATTGATAGAAAAACACTAACATTCAGTTAAACAAATATAAAAAATAAAAAAAGAGGAAAAGGAAAATAATTGCAAAAAAACTAACCGCAATAGAAGGCTTGGAGGAACGCCTGGGCCGATGGTTTAGCAGGATGTCAACTGCTCCTACCACTTCTGAATCAATAGCCACTAACAATGCATCTGTGGCCTGTGTGCGTGCACACACACACACACACACACACACACGCACACACATCCATCTCAACTGAACAGATTGGTTTTATCTAGCATGTTATGCGTGATCTGAGGACATGGGTGTGTTCTCACCTGACAGCCATGATCCAAGAGCAACTGCAATATGTCTAGATTCTCATTTTCGATTGAAATGGTGACAGCATCTCTCCCAAGTACATCTACACAGTTAATGTTTAATTCACCATGTCGTTTCTCCTCCAGAAGTTTCTTCACCATGTAGTAGTCTCCTTAAAATGTAGTTAGGTAACAATAAATTAGCTCAATGGTTTATACGATGACATCAACATATGTTATCAGAAAGAGAGGACAGCAGTTTGTGATGGAAAATAATGTAACCCTTAAAGGAGAGACATCCTTCCCTAAGCCATTTTCGGATTTCTTTATATGGTAAAAGAGTAGCAACTGACTCTTGTCTGCACAATGTAACCAGAGGGAATTCATTCGTTTTCCAAGCTGTTTCTGGAATGCTTGGAAATAAACTATGCACTTCTGTTAAACAAAACACTAAACATTGAAGACGTCCGAACCATCAGTCAAGCTCTCAAAATCTACTTATCTCAAAACAAATCACTATTACCTAGAAGTCTGTCATGTAAAATAAATACACTTTTAATTCCAAAGCTACTAATGCAATTACTCTTAAACCATTAGAAACAAAACTGTTAAACTCTATTATTTCACTCTCATATCATCACTGTTTCATTCCTGTTCTAAGAAATCCAAGCAATTTCGAAACATTCTATTTTGGCACTTCTTAGGTTTCTTAGAATGAATCATTCATGTCGTAGAATTTTCTCATTTAAGTGGCTTTCAATAAATATACAAACTGAATTGAAGTTTATTTTTAAGTGTATATTTAAGTTTTGACATTTGTTTCCCTAGTTGTTCTACATGGGACCAATTTCTTAAAAGTCAAAATATTCTAGTCAGTTTCTAAATTAATATTAGGTCACACAAAAACTAGATTACATGAAATATTTGTACTATATGTATATCACACCAAATGTTATGTTGTTTTAAGTCAAAATCTTTTTTCTTCTTAAAAATGTCTTAATTTGTGTCTATATGGTATGATTATTACTGACAATATGATGATCCGTCCAAACAAAGCCAGAGCTCCACATATATGTGAAATATCAAAGGTAACGCTACCTATATACTACAGTAGGCTATAGCATTTTATCAGAACAAAATATTTAGTATTAGAGCATAATTATTTTTACAACAATAATATAAATTCATGTTATTTAAACCCCAAAATAAAAGACATTGTAAAATCAAGCAGCTAAAATCTATAACCTTATTATTATTATTATTATTCATGTATTATACAATATATTTAAGGAACACGTCCTTTAGAGTGCATGGTAAATAAACTTACCCTTCTCGCTGGCCAGCAGAAAGAGCTTCTCGTCTAGAGTGGTCTCCTCCTTCACCTCTCTGACGTCTTTTAACGCCAGATATTTATCCGGAGAAGACGAGTCCGTGCCCTGATATAGAGCAGCCATTATAACGGAGAGAGAGTACGGCAAAGCACTGATGTGCATCCCACCGAGCAGAGCCTTACACCTTTATACACATGAAACCACCGAAATTAAAACAAGAGCCCTGGTCAATCTTGATGTTAACGATGCTACGTGCTCTGATAAGGCCCTCACTGTTAATGAGAGACTGACTCCTGTCAGAGCTCTTTATGTAACGTCCGCGTCTCCTTTTATGTGTATGGTACGATAGAAAAAACATCCATCAGCATGTATAAGGATCATCTAAAGGTTTTCATAATCAAATCTTCTCTAAACGATAGTAAACACAAGAAGAGGCTGGAGCTTCGCGATGTTCTGTTGCACTGGTGCTGATGATGCTGCAAATGCGCATGCGCGCTTTGTCACTGCCTTCGGAGCATCAATAGTTACATAAGTGATGAATGTCCGCAAGAACCTTTAGCATTAGCAAAGCTAAAGTGCACTATTTAGTATTGTATATTTAACCACATACAATTATTTTGAGCGTGTTTTCGTATTACTACACTTGTGTTTATGTGCCGGTGATGTTTTATTTTTTAAAAACGTTCAATCGAACCATCAAGCAACTTACCAATGAGAAGAATAAAACAAGGAAAAGCGATTAGCAAGGGGAAAACAATACACGCATTGATAACATACCATTCATGTATGATTCTCACACACACACACACACACACACACAGAAAATAAATAAATAAAATAAAATAAATAAGTAAATATTCAAATTATATTTGAATTACATACAAGCCTCTATGATTTTCCTATGTGGAAGTCATGTGTAATAATTTATAACAGAATGTCCAGGCAAATCCTATAGCACATGAATGTAAATAGTTATTAGATGTGTAGCAAGGATTTCGGTCTCCCGCATGGCTGTGGCTTTAGATAACTTAAAATATAGTGACTGAGTTTTTATGTAGCTCTTATGGTGCCTTTTTGGACCTTGACCCTTTTCTTTCTCATTTTGAACTTAGGAGAAGAAAGTAATAGTAAACGTAATAATGAAAGTAAATAATGCATTTTTTTTTTCTTTTGGCAAAATAATTTCAAATTCCATAGAGGACTATGAAGCCAAAATATCTGTACAAATAACATTCCATATGTTTAGGATATGTTATTTAAAGTTATAGTTCACTCAAAAATTTAAATTCTCTCATCATTTAGGGTAAATGTACTTTGTAAAAAAACACTACAAACCTGACGTCACTGTTTTCACAATTTTTGTGTTTTTGCAGTTTACATGAAGATGATAATGGTATCATTTTCAAAAACTTGCCAAAAAACAAACAAACAAAAAAAAAAACATTGTAAACCGTTTTCAAAGGTTTGCACTTTCAGGCCCCCATTGTCATATAAATTAATAAAGTTTTACTTTTTTTAAAAACTGTGTTGTGTAAATGCCCCTTTACTCACCCTCATGCCATTCCAAAACTTTCTTTCGTCTGCTGAACACTACAATATATTTTGAAGAATGTTGGTAACCATGAGAGGAACAGCACTGTGTAGTGCTTCTCTGTGCTTAAATTAATCTTCTACAATTCAATTTCAAAATTAATTCTGCAACAGCGCAGCACTGTTCTCAAGAAACTTACAAAACAATTCCCATGATTAGGTGGACTTCTAGTGGTTCTAAGTTACACAAAATCAACAATGTATAGTTGAAAAAGTGTGAAACAACGCCAATCCTATTGGTCCACATGGCTCATGATGTCATAGGCAAGTGCCCGGAAGTATAAAAGGGCACAATCTTGGTCAGGAGCTTGCACGTTCAGTGCTCGAGGGCTCTGAATGTGCTCATTGTGAGTGTTATCCAATGAGAAGCTCCATTCATGTTTGTCCCTCTTCTCGAGAGATGAGTGACAAGCATTTGCGTCTCGCGGTTCGGGTCCCACTGCTGCCAAGGCACGGCGAAGACTCAGATCGCGGGATTCGCGGGTTTAAGATGCTCTTTTTGGGTTATCAGATTCCGCGGATAGCGCTTGAGTCGAGCAGCACCTTAGGGAATGTGTGCCTCCATGTTTGGATTCTAACACTCAAGGGCATATTCTGCTTTCGCGTTTGTCTCGGCAAAGAGCACGCGTGTTCGGAGTTATGCACTCACGATGTCTAGTCTCCACTCGCGTTTGTTTCTATTCCCGAGGGATGCGGAACAAAGCGTTTGTGTCTCGCGGCCCGGTTCCGCCGTTACCGCAGCACAGTTTATCTCACCTCGCGGTCATCGCTTTGATCTGCGGGATCCGGATCCGCACACCCTCTCTGAATGGGTTGTCAGATGCCACAGATACTATTGGGTTGTTATGACCATGAAGTGTGAGCATGGAGTCGTTTCAGCCCTGATCCTGCAAGATCGTGGGCGGAGCTATATTCAGCTCGGCCGTGCCTCTCTAATATGCATGTTATTGGGTGTGGAGAGCCTCGCTGGGCGTGAATATATTTAAATACTCTGTGGAGAGAGGCTTGCGAGCTTTTTCTCCCAGGATGTTTCAGCACCTAGAGTGGTTATGGGCGATTTATCTTCCTGTGTTAAGCCGGATGGGTTTAGGAGTGGGCTGCCTCCCCAGGCTTCTGGGTATTTTTAAGTGGGTCGTCCCTCTGAATCCCACTTAGTGGGTTTGGGCTGAGTACACTGCTCCCCCTCTTCAGGACTTAAGTGAGCAGTCCCTCCTCAGAGTGTAGCTGTCTGCAAAGCTCCTTGGTTTGTACTCCTGGTCTCCTGGTTTCCTCATTCCGTGCTCCTCACAGTAGCAACCCGTGACAGAATACCGGACCAAAACAGAAAGTGAGCAGCGACTTTTTCCTCGCGTTAGTTTTTTCCACCTTTTTGAAAAGTTTTTGTTTTCCTTGTTTTCCCCGCGGCTATGGAAATTACCGCTCGCTTCTCCGCCCTAGCTCGCCTCGATCTCCCCTTGGAGGGAAGGTGTCTTACAGTGCCTGGGGAGTGTCCAGTCCCGAGCCAGAACCAGTCCGCCGCCGTCCGCAGCTCCCACAAGTCAGCCAGCAGTTCCCGAGTCAAGTCAGCCGGCAGTTAATGTGGCAAGCCCAAAGGATGTTAATGTGGCAAGGACGTTAATGAGGGCTCCTGTTCCCGGGTTAAGCCCACGGAGGGCTCCTGATCCCGAGTACAGCCCATGGAGAGCTCCTGTTCCCGAGTTAAGCCCACGGAGGGCTCCTGATCCCGAGTTAAGCCCACGGAGGGCTCCTGATCCC
>NW_015540842.1:2476003-2478512 GCF_001515605.1 Sinocyclocheilus anshuiensis | reverse complement strand
GGGCTCCAGATCCCCCGTTAAGCCCAGGGAGGGCTCCTGTTTCCCCGTTAAGCCCAGGGAGGGCTCCTGATTCCCATTTCAGCCCAGGAGGGGCTCCTGATCCCGAGTACAGCCCACGGAGGGCTCCTGATCCCCAGTTCAGCCCAGGAAGGGCGTCTGTTCCCGAGTATAGCCCAGGAAGGGCTCCTGATTCCCTGTTCATCCCAGGGAGGGCTCCTGTTTCCCTGTTAAGCCCAGGGGGGGCTCCTGTTTCCCTGTTATCTGGGTAGTTTCAGTCAGTCCCCCTTCTGGTAGCCCTTCCTAGGTCCATAGTAGGGCTGTGAATCTTTGGGTAGACAGCGAATCGAGTTGATTCACAATTCATAGGTTTTCGATTCAAGAGTGATTTCTGCAAATTCAGTTTATGTCAACTCCCTTGTGCTACGTGTGATTCCCCGCGATTGAAATAAACTCATTGGTTTGTACTCCTGGTCTCCTGGTTTCCTCGTTCCGTGCTCCTCACAGTAGCAACCTGTGACAGCTGCAGACATAGCCTGGCACGTCTTAATTTCTATGAGCACGAGATCACTTCTCTTTCAGTGTGAAAACTTCTTTATCTCATTTTCATAAAATAAAATGCTCTAGTATTTAACTTTTCCTCTCCATCGGCGAATGATGATCCTGAAAGAAAACGCGCCCGATGTCTGTTTGCTATAGCAACTAATTCTATTTTCATGCATCTGATTATTAGATAAACCTTGCGCTCTTATTTTAAGGTTGTTGTTAACGCTGTGGTTATTTTAACAGTTTCCTTCGTACAATCAGTTGAACGACATTGTTAAAACACAATTATCATTCAATGGAACTGTGCGTATGCTTTAGACACTTCCATTTTTGCTCCGTCCATGCAATAAATGCGCAGCCTTCGACTGCTCTGGTAATGTCGTCTGTATGACCGAGAGCCATTGAAAAACTACTTCACTTTAGCATTACTGGCCACGAGTACTAAGGAGAGATCACACATCAGCTGCTCAAAAAATGTGTCAGTGAGACGAACGGAGCGTGAGCGCAATCCTGTGACAGTCACAGGTGGTAAATAGTGGAGTGCATGAAAAAGAGATGTGAGGGCACGAACAATGTTCAAGGTCTCCATTAATTCGTGCTTGTAGTAATTTGATGTGTATATATTTTGAAAGCATTGAATCGCTATAGAAATCGCGATTCATTCGATTCTTAGCGTTTTAAATCGATTAATGTCCGAAATCGATGATTCACGATTCAAAAATTCATGTTTCAAGATCGATGCATATGCATCGTCAGGGTTTGTAATCGATGCATCGAGAAAACGAGTGAATCGTTACACCCCTAGTACATAGATATCTGTGGATATCTATGTGCTAGCTCAGTGACTGGTCCCCTTCTTAGGGTCTTTAAGTAGCCTAAAGCTACTTAAAGCTACTCAAATGCTCTCCTTGAGCCCTTGCCTAGACAGTGCTATCTCCCCTGCTAGGGTTGTAAGTAGATAGCCCACTCTCTGTGGTCTGGGCAGCTCTGTGGGAAGGCTATCTAGGCTAGCTGTGTATTGTTATTCTGGTCTACAAAACTTCATAAGACCTTTAGGACATAGCTATCTGAGAATAGCTGTGTTCTTGCTCAGCAGCTACTCTCATTACCTGAGATTTAAGTAGCGATCTCTTGAGCTCCTCTAGAGGCTTTCTAGTTTAGCCTCTTCAGTGGTCTTGTGTATCCAGGCTAGTATTGCTCACATAGCATAGCTATCTCAAGGAAAGCTGTGCTCTTAACTTGGGTGGAGTGTTCCCCTTGATCTAATTGGGTTTCCCCATTTCTGCCAGGTTATATGAACAGCCCGTGGTGTTCCAAACCTTTCTGAGGAAAGGTTTGGTGTATGTCTGCCGCTTCCTTGGTGCTCTCCCACCAGGTGGACAGGCACGCGCCTCTGCATGGCATGGTTGGATTCCGTTCCCCAATGTGCCCCCTAGGGGGCGCAGCGTGGAGTTCCCTAGAAGGGGAATGTCTCGGGTTACACATGTAACCATGGTTGCCCGTGAGGGAACGAGACTCTGCGCCCCCTCGCCATGCCTTCGGTCTACCTGTTTACGTCTCCTTCAGACAACTATGTTGGTGACGTATTTAGCAGGTGCCCTTTTATACTTCTGTGCACCCGCCTATGACGTAATGGGCCATGTGGACCAACAGGATTGGCGTTGTTTCACACATGCTGCAGACACCGGTCATGCAGGTGGCATTCCCCAATGTGCCCCTTAGGGGGCGCAGCGTCTCGTTCCCTCTCGGGAACCATGGTTACACGCGTAACCAGAGACAATAGGGCCTTTCGCAGGAACCTTTTCATAGTACCAAAACTAATTGTGGAACTACCCACTTTTTGGCGTTTTCGCACCGCCGGAACTGGGAGCGATTTTAGTACCGGACTGCCTTTTTCGAGAACCAAATTAGCTCCTACTCCGGAGCAGGGTCTAACCAGCACAACTGGTACTAATCGTGACGTAAG
>NW_015540842.1:2456714-2475664 GCF_001515605.1 Sinocyclocheilus anshuiensis | reverse complement strand
CACTGTCGGTGCGAATGCAACCCTTTAAATGGTACTGGGAAATAGTTCGCGCAAAATCGTCCCAGTACTTTAGTACTGTACATTTAGTTCTGGAACTAAAGCGGTGCGAAAGGCCCTATTTTGGCACGATGCACTTTTCTCAACTCAGTGTTTACAGACTTAATGACGATGGTTCATGCTTCAGTAGTGCAGTAACAATAGATAACAACTAACGTCTGCCACTGTATGTACATAATGTGTTAACAGTTGAAAAACCCGCTGGGTGAAGATTATAAAGACAACCACTACACAGAGCACAATGTACATTATTAATATAAAGTCATTTTTATAGGTTTTTCACATGTATTTTGAATTGTGTTGTGTTTTATAGTTAAATGAAATGTCTGTAAAATTATGCATAATGTTTTACCAGAAAATTACCAGTGCATTTTTTTACAATGTAGGATGACCACCTGTTATATCACAATAATCTCATAAGCAGCTGGCATTTTATGAAATCACAGAGGAAGACCATGTTACCTTTAATGAACAGTGATATTATTTTTCAGCTCCACTGCTTAGTCGATGTTGAACTGCTTAAATTCATTCAAGAGCAGGACAGCGGTTCCACTAAAACAGTTTCAGAGGCTCCTGGGGCATATGCCATCCGCACCCACAGCTGCAGTCACGCTGCTCGGGTTGCTTACCTTGTGACTGCGCGAGAATGAGTAAGACATGAGTAAGACTCTGCCCGTAAGACAGGAGCATCTTTGTCGAGCACGGAGGTGAACCATATGCCTCTGAACTTCAGGGGTCGCCGGGCGAACTGAATTGCATAGCCGAGTCTGATGGTTCAAATTAAGATTAACCTGTACCAGAATGACGGGAAGAAAAAAGTATGGAGAAGGCTTGGAACAGATCATGATCCAAAGCATGAACATGCATGACTTCCAGTGGCACAGTTACTGGTGTGGGCAGCGGGCATGCCCTGTTGCCCACACAGGTGAGTTCCCCTCACGGCAAACCCTGCTTGGAGTTCATCCAGCACCCTCAGCAGTCAGGCGTGGCGGAGTGCCAGTTTCAGCCATTCAAAGAATGTTTTTCCAGAAGTGTGTTTTTCCATGTTTTTTGGCAAAGTCTAATCTGGCCTTGTTTGCCTTGTGGTGAACCCTCTGTATTTGCTCTCGTGAAGTCTTCTCTTGATTGTAGACTGACAGTGACACTTCTTACTCCTGGAGAGTGTTCTTCACTTGGCTAGATGTTGTGAAAGGGTTTTTCTTTACCATGTAGAGGATTCTCCAATCATCCACCACTGTTGTCCTCTGTGGACATCCAGGCCTTTTTATGTTGCTGAGCTCACTAGTGCATTCTTTTTTTCTCAGAATGTATCAAACTGTTGATTTGGCCACTCCTAATGTTCCTTCCATCTGTCTAATGTATTTGTTTTGTTTTTGAAGCCTAACAATTGTCTGTTTCACTTGTATGGAGATATCCTTTGACCACATGATGTGGGCTCACAGCAACAGCTTCCAAATGCAAATGGCACACTTAAAATAAACTCCAGATCTTTTACCTGCTGAATCGATGTAGAAATAACGAAAGAATAGCCCACACCTGTCCATGAAACAACTTTTGAGTCAGTTGTCCAATTACTTATGGTCCCTTGAAAAAGGTGGGTGATCAGGCACGACGCCAGAATTTTTTCTCTACCGGTGCTAAGGGGAGGCTAGACCAATATGTGGGGGTGCTAAGAAAATAAATGATATTGATGACATCAGAGTAAACCGGGGCTAAACCGGGGCTATTCAAAATACTGACGGGGCTATAGCCCCCCCTAGCCCCGGTGTAGCGCCGTCACTGTGGGTGATACATATTAAAGAGCTGTAATTCCTTAACCTTTCCTCTTTCTTTGATGAGAATTCTCAAATTAAGGCTCAGAGTGTGCACTTTAAGTACATATTCATTATATAACTGTAACTTGAATATGTTTTGGTCAGCAGCTAAAATAATACAAATTGTGCCTGTGTCCAAACATATATAGACCTAACTGTATGTTGCACTTCCCTGATTGGCCAGTCCATATGTGTAATTTCCTCCTACATGCAGGATGTGTTCTCTGTAGCGTTCTCCTACAGGGGACACTTTCCCAGTGTTTTCCAAATGTCTCACTGTTGGGAACAAAAGTGATGTACACGTCTCTTGGGGGGAAGAGGGGAAGGACCATCTGAGGGATGTCCCCCCTAAAAATATAATTACAAACCACTGTGTGTATTGTAAATAATACAATGGACAGTAGTAAAACGATATAAGTTCAAAAAGCGTTTTAAGTTTAGAAATGTATCGAGTCCCCCCTCCCTTGTCTCACAGTGGTTTGGTCCACTGCCTGCAGTGACCGATATAAAGTTGGTTGGACGTTTGACATTTGTCAGAGATTCAGCCTCGGAAATCTTCAATAGTTCTTTAATGATTTAGCACAAGGACAAGAAACATAATGTCATAATTGTTTTCAAATGTAGTAGAGAACACACAATGTGTTTTATTTGTTTTAATGTGCCTTAAGGAATTGTAACTAATAGACCTTATAATGTTAAAGTGCAGGATAGGGACCGTCTGCAAAGTGCAAAACCAAGAGCAAAAAGCACAATTATTCCATCTAAATGCTTCACTTGTGAAATGTATAAAAAATAAATCTCAGATCTAAGGGGTGTGTCTTATTACTGGTTCATAAAATAACATGTAGATGTTGGTTTTATCCACAGAACTATAGCACAACAAAAGCTATTGAAATGGAACAATTGAGAAAAAGCTTGCAATGCATTACAAAGATTGTGCAGTTTACCGCCCCCTAGAGGAAGATATTGCACTTGTCTTGACCAAGTTTGACATTCAGAAGTTTAATAAATAAATAAATTTAGAATGCACACAGTTTGATATGTAAACTTAAATAGGCGTGTCTTGTTACTTGTTCAAAGAACAATATTTAAATAAGTAAATACGCTCTTCTATCTTAACTTCAAAGGGTGTGTCTTGTTAGTGGTTCCTAAACAAACATGTAGATGTTAGTTTTATTCACAGAACTATAAGACAACACTTGATATTAAAATGTAAACAAATACATCAATTAATTTCCTTTAAATGTACTCTTCTATCTCAATTTCTAAGTGTGTGTCTTGATACTTGTTCGTAAAAGAACATTTCAATGTTGATATTATTCACATAACTATAAGACAAAAAAACATACTGAAATGTAAAAATTGAGAAAAAGCTTATTAAAGAGCAGGTCATATCAGTTTTTGAAAAATATCTCTTTTGCAGTTTATAATGTAGCTATCCTTAAATGAAAACAATCTGCAAAGTTGTTAAAAAAAAAAAAGTGCATGATAAATAAAGATATTGGGCCTCATTTACGAAACGAAAGCACAAAAGAAAATTGGGCATAGGCCTACGCTCGTTTCAACGCAAAACTTGGAATTTATCAATATGGACGTGAGCGATGGCTACGATCAAATCTCACGTCTGGTCTCAGCTTGTGTACGCAAGTTTTTGAGTTACCTGAACTCTTCTTCTTCTTCTTTAAATTTTATTGGCAGTTGGCAACCCAACTGAAAGGTGCATTTACCGCCACCTACTGGACTGGAGTGTGGGGCCACAACTTCCCCACACATTTTGATTTTGTGTTTGTGTTTCTTGTGAAACTTGTGTTTCTAACTCACTTCTTTCTTCTTCATACCTTTTACAATCTAATAAAATATGTTTTACTGTCTCTTGTGTGTTGCAGTGGTTGCAAAGACATTTCATCTGTATACTGTATGCTTTTACAGTAATTTTACAGTTTAATATGGTACTATAGACATTGCCCTAACCCGCTCATAGGGTATTAATTTTATTTGTGCAGGTCTTAAAAAGGTCTTAAATTTGAGCTTAAAAATCCTGCAGAAACCCTGCATGAATCACACGTGAACTCTGTCTTAAGTTGATTTGTGCGCAAGGATCTGTGTTCGTTTCTACGTTAGATTGATAAATGAGGCCCATGTGTCTCTCAAAAGAGAGAGTCGATTCTGAATCGCCTTAACAAGTCGTCATATTTTCTAATCTTTTGCCGGTATACGTCACTGGGTACGTTATGTGTACATTTTCAATTGAGTGCTCAAAATATCACGTTTTGTGCTAATATGTAATGTACACCTAGTGCAGCTTTAGGTTTCCAGGTAAAGCAGATATTACTGTCTTACTGAAGTAGTTCTGATAATTTGCTGTGAACCCACTATTTCCTAAGAATGTGTCGATTAATGTAGACTTACGTTGTTCTAATTATTTCGTTTAATAATAAAGAATGTAGTGTAGCGCATAGACTTTATAATCATTGTGAAATTGCTGTTTATTTTGCTGCACCGGTGTTATGGATCAACTGGGGATCGTGTTAACTGGCGATGTGCGTGTGCATGCAAGTATGTTTACCTGAATTTCCAGCAGATGTTAGACAGCGACAGATTCGTCACTGCGATATTCCAAATGTCATAGATTAAAAAATGTGTTTCACCAGTTATATACATTGGTATCATGCATAATAAAGCGTTTTGATTTCGCGGTGTCTGTACCTGCGTATTTCACGCAGTTTTAGGAAGTTTACCATATGTCACACTAACAAACCACGCCCATGTTAACATGGGACAATCGTTTCAGTGAATGATCAAACTCTTCAATGAAGGTAAAATGTAAGTATTTTCTTTTCAATATTACTGTATCACATTGTATCTGTAGAGTGATGTCGTGTTCTAATGAACAGATATAGACTAAGGGTGCTTTCACACCTGTAGATCGATTGCATTGTTCCGAAACAGGGATTAAAATAATTACAATGTTGCTTTTTATTCTTGGTGCGGTTCGCTTTCACACGGCAAAGTTTCTAAACGGACCAAATTTGTTAATACAATTCACGCGCGAGTAAACTGTTCTCTCATTGGTCAAAGTTCCACGGTTTATTTTCCAGGATTCCACTGAGCTGTCACGCCTGTCATCCGTCAGGATGGAACGATAACAGCTTCCCGGGCTTATTGTTGTTGTTTTTTGTAGTTGTCGTTATAATAATTTATCATTTTGAGCAGGAGTCCAGGATTGATTGGGAAAACATTTTTAAAATGCACCTACTACAAAGAAGAGCAATAAGACGGCATTATAAAATAAAAAAGTGCGCTTTGATTTTTGAATGGCAAAGACGTGCTCACCCACAGACATTCACAGGTTCATTCTGAGGTATTAGCAAAACAACAAAGCTAATGCTTTTCAAGGAACTTGCGTAATTACCCATCATAAATTATGATATAGCCTGGTTCGTTGGTCCGTTAGATCGGATTGCTTTCTCACTACTACCGAACCGCTTCAGAGTGCCTCTGTATCCTCTTCCCTGGACATAAAGTTTCATCCTGGATTTATGACTGATCTGAAATCAACATTTTGCATTGGCTTAGAACTCGGTTTAGAACAATTCTGTGTTCAGTTTCTTATAATTATATAATCAATTAAATTAACTGAATTTTATATATGCTTAATAGTGTGTCTGTATTGTACTGTACATTATGCTCAGTTAGGTGCTTGAATTTAGCTAAATGTTGTGAATCTGTTGTCTGTCATTGAACATGTAGAGAAAACTTTGTCTAAAGTAAACTCTTGAGTTCATGACTCCTGCTTTTCATTAGGCCTACTGGTCTCTTGCCAGACTACTTGTGTTTCCGACCGTAGAAAACATGTTATGAGCAGTGCAGGATTCAAAGCCAAACTCTTTAATACTGTATGTGTGATGAACACAGGAAGGCATTTTTTCCACAATTTGTATGAGCGATATATGTCACATGTATGGCGTGTTTACATTTTTAAGGTGACAAGGTGTTTGACAAGTGTTTATTAAAAGTGAACCATGCTGTAGGATCTTTCTTACTGACTCGTAGGTTCTTTTTCTAGTTTCATTGCTGTCTTTTGTATGAAAGTCCTGTGACAATCACTCAGCAGCCACAACTTTTTCATGACTGACATAGGCAGAACATATGATACTGTGATGAATTATTACATATATGGCTAATATTACATACATACTCATTTGGCATCTCACACAAATATGATACCTCTCTCCCAAACATTAATTATAATAGGAAAAGCTTCATTATTTACTTTATTGCAGACTTCTTGAACTGAAAATATGACACAAAAGTATGTCAGTTTTATAAATAGTGAGTGTGGGCCTCTTTATACGTAATATAACTTTGAATTATGCCAGTTATCTTAATTTCAGTGGTAACAACCTCACGAACATTTGGATTCAGCCTTTGTGAAGACTTTATGACCCGAACACCTGTGAAGAGATGACAACAACCCCTGCAAGAACTTCAGATGATCCCAACTCTGAATCAACATGCAGAACTGCAAAATTATCCTTATATTGTAATCATTGTGATCACAATATGTAAATCATTGTCTTAACATGTTTGGGCTTAACTGAATGATGTTAACTAACCAAGATCAAGTCTGTATCCAGACCAGATGGTGGATCAGCACCTAGAGACGAGTACAACAGCTCTGAATGTCAGCGGAGACCATGTTAACTAGATGTGCCCTAGAGACAGATCCCCTGCAAAGCACAACTGAACTGAGCAGGAGGATGGCATTACTGAATCAACGATGAATTGACTTTAACTGAGAAATTGACTGTTGACTATTGTCCTCATTTTAGAGCTGCTTTACTGCAGAATTGAATTTTGTTTGCATTATTGACACACTATTTCCGTATTTAACACTGTGAAGCTCCTTTGACACAATCAGTATCGTATAAAGCGCTATATAAATAAAGGTGACCTCACTTGACTTGACAGACCTCTATTATAAAACTGTACATTTCTGCAATATCGACAGTCATTTCTGACAACAGATTTCTCTTCATAGTAAAAGAAACATGCATTTTATGTAAAGCTGCTTTGAAGCTATGTATTGTTAAAAGGTAAAAGTTCTTTTGTGAATTTGCTTCAACACCTTGTGTGTCACTAATTTGAAATTATATGCATAATGCAAAACAATAGCTTGATTATTACTCATTCTTTAGCAATATAAAAAAAAAGAAAGAAAGAAAGAAAGAAAATGAAATGCTTGACATGTACCTTTAACCACAGCAATATTGCTGCTCAAATTACATTGACACAAATTTAAGGAATATTTTTGAACAACTGCCTACACACGCGTTGCAAAGAAACAAAGTAAGCACCTTATTTAATGCATGTACAATTGTCATTAGAAAAAAAAATCCATTGAAACGAATGTAGCCTAAACAAAATAATCTGGGCGTGACGCAACATGAAAACACATTAAAACTTCCCTTAAACGGAGTCTGATACATTGGGACATCGACAGGGGAAACAACAGAGTCCAATAATGATACAAACATTCACAAATAATGTAGAAAGCTTTGAATTCTGTTTAGTTGAAAATTCCCTGTGACGAATCTGTGGAGGTCTAACATCTGCTGGAAACTCGGGTAAAACTATTGCGTGCACGTGCATGTCCCCAGTTAACACGATCCCCAGTTGATCCATAACACCAGCAGTTATAGGGTTAATGCGGGAGAGACGAGCGAGTTAGGCTGGTGCTTATTGCACATTATTTAGTATCAAAAATCTCCTCAATATATTAGCTAAATATTACTGAACTAAAAGATTAATAAAAAGTTACACTTAATGTGTTCAGTGACTTTTGACTGCCAAGGAGTATGAGAACATATTAAGGCTGTCTCTTAATCACTCCCTAGAATAAAATGCTACTGTAAAGCGTAGTCAGCTTAGTAATTAATGCACATTATGCCTTAAAGGGGTCATATGATGCGATTTCAAGACATTTCCGATGAGTGCTTGCAGTGTTCGGCCAATCACAATGCACTGGGTCAGCTGGCCAATCAGAGCAGACTGCGCTTGTCGGAAGGAGGGACTTTGTAGAAAACGAAGCGTTTGAGAGAGGCGGGGCATAGAGGACCTACAATAATGTACAGTATTTGAAAAATAATGTGTTTTTTGAACATTAAAGCATGTCAACATATTCTGTTACACCAAATACACACAATAATGATCTTTAAAAAAGCATCATATGACCCCTTTAATATTTACTAGAAATTGCTGCAAATATAGTGAAACTGCTGTCTAACCTTCTCAAACCCATTCACAGCACAAGTTGTTCGGAACTATCGTGAGCTCCATGAACCACGTGACCACATGGCGGCGAGATCGAAGCATGTCGCAACTCTGTTTCTCAATTGCTCTAGGCTACGCTTGACAGCTGTGCTGCCACAGATCCGTGATATTTGATGATATATAAAAACAGCTATTACGATTTAAAGCCACAGTTGTAGTACTTAAGTAAAACTGATAGATTTGCTTTATTATATGAAACTTCCCAGCAAACATTTGGACGTTTAATGACCGTTGAAAAGACGTCCCTCCGTCACGTCCCGTCATGGTTGAAAAATAGTTCCAAAATGAAAGTTGAACGGACGTCTTTGACATCATCTGGCCGTAAATTCCACGTCTTTTCTGCGCGTCCCAGGACGTCTAAATGTGTCATCGTCTGGATGTTTATAATGTGTTGCTGCATAATTTAAGTATAAGCCTGCATATAAAATAATCACACACCCATTGTGCAACATCGTGAAAGGCACATCTGAACTTGACAAATGTTCTAAAAAGGTCCAAAATCGGTCCAGTCAGATCTGAATGTCTATAAAACGTTCTAATCACGTGTATCACAAACAATAACACACTTGTGGACTAAAGTAAAAAGAAGAGTGTTCTAATTTAGCACAACATATTTCATTGTGAATACTACATTTTTAAAAAATGTATTCCATTTGTTAAACAGCTACTATTCAAACAAGAAAATAAAAATATTAGAATGTGGTTAAGTCTGTGGCAATGGCATTTTCTCTAACATTTTTACATTAATGTTAAGCAGCCATTAGTCAAACAAGAAAATAACAAAATTACAGGAGCACAGTGAATACATATGTAACTATTTTTTAGAGTCTTTCAAAAAAAAAAAAAAAAAAATGTTTTCTCTCATTTTCTTGGTCCACAAACACCAGCTCTTCCAGGAGTGAGATTCATGTGTTCCACCATTGATGCATGGAAGTCAGAGCTGTGGCAGTACAAATTCACCTGTTCACAGCATCTGAGGAAAGAGAATATGATTTTTTTTTTTTATATTAATAATAAAATCAACAATAACATGCACCTGCTTATTTTGAAAATGTCTTTAAGGTCCTACAACTAAATTTAAAATACAATGGAACAAGATTTTGCGTCCGTTTCATAAATGAAGCATTAGAAAAAGGTAATCAACATGTATTACATGTTATTTTACTCTAGAATAATCTTGTGTAAATAATAGATGATCTGCGTTAAATGTGTGTTAGATTAGTGAAAAAACAGCAATTTGTCCCCTCCCTCATCAATACCACTGTGGTGTCCTTGAGAAAGACCCTTAATTAGGTGTAACTCTGTGAAAGTTAACAGGACACTTCTGATAAAGACAGGTGGTCTTTTAGAGAATTAACAAAAGAGCAATGATATGCAAGTGCTATAACAAGTCTCAGTTAGCTCAATGCAGTACACGTAGTAATTATTTAAAAATTATATAATAAATAAAAAGAAAACTGATAGAATAGTAAAAAAATAGAGCAAGCTAGTTTTAGATGCCTTTTTTGCTTTTGTTAATTGTATAATAAATAAAAAGAAAACAAAAAGAATACAAAAAGATTAGAAAAACTAGTGTTACATTTTTTAAAAGAAAACAAGCAGTAAATGAATAGAGTGCAAGTCTAAAAGGGACCATTTTTTAAAGAATAGAATTAGAATATTATAGAATTTTCAAATTAATTAATTGAAAACAGCACTCAAATCCAATCTATAGTGACATCATGAAAACTCACAATTCATGCTTAAGCAGCTGGGTTCAAGGGTCCCGACGGGAGGCCTTTCTGCATGTTCTTCCTGTGTCAGCGTGGCTTTGCTCTGGGTCCCAAGACATGCAGGTTAGGTGAACTAAAGATTCTAAAAGAAGAAAGTAATAAATATAAATAAATCCACCAGCTCTGTAGTATTTCCATCAGTAAGGTTCTTTTCCGTTCTGATATGTCTGACAATAAGGAGTTAGATGATGTCTTAAACTTTATATGTATGATGGGTAAATAGCATATCCAAGAAACCTATCTGCAAAGCTCCTGAGAAACTCTGCTCAAGTGCACCAAGGGTTCACCTCAGAAAAATTTCCACGCAAGGTCAATATTACAATTAACAGTAATGTGCAGCGTGGCGATTGTATGCTGTGTTAAAACATACACTTTCATAACCACTCATCTATCATGTAACAAGTACATGTCCACAGTTTTTGTGACAAGTATTGACTGTCAATCATGGCTTACACTGAAATTATGTTTATTATGGCGTAGCCATCATTTCAGAAGTGAAGGGGACAGAAATGTAAAATGTAATAATACCTTTTTTTTCTTTATTTTTATCAAACAAGTAAACAACAAAAATACTGTATAATGGTTAACACATGTGTAAATGTTTTTAGAGTTTGTGAAAGTTGTTTATGGCTAATTTTTTATATCCACAAGCCCCAGCACTTCCTGGAGCATGCTTCAGGTGTTCTGGCACTGCTGCATCCATGTCTGAGTCTGTATCATTTGGGCTTCACCTCTTCACAGCATCTGAGGAAAGGGAATATGAATATTTAAAAAAAAAATAATAATAATAATAAAATCAACAATAACATGCACCTGCAGCGTGGCTTAATATAAATAAATCCACCAGCTCTGTAGTATTTCCATCAGTAAGGTTCTTTTCCGTTCTGATATGTCTGACAATAAGGAGTTAGATGATGTCTTAAACTTTATATGTATGATGGGTAAATAGCATATCCAAGAAACCTATCTGCAAAGCTCCTGAGAAACTCTGCTCAAGTGCACCGAGGGCAAAACCTGCTTTAAACACAAAGGATGCTCACACCAAATGTTGATTTAATTTAGGTAATAGAAGTTAACTGATAAAGAAAATTTGACAGCATTCTCATTTGACAGCATTTTTACACAAGTGCCTAATACTTTTAACAGTACTGTAGCTTTGCAGGTAGGTTTCTTGAAACATCTTGGAGACGTTGTCTGTCTCAGTTTGTTCTGTTTCTTCACGTCATTGCAGACAGACTGGATGATGATCAGATCAGATCTCACAGCCGCCTGGACATGATTCTGTTAAAGAAATTACTCAGGATTACTTCACCTCAGAAAAATTTCCACGCAAGGTCAATATTACAATTAACAGTAATGTGCAGCGTGGCGATTGTATGCTGTGTTAAAACATACACTTTCATAACCACTCATCTATCATGTAACAAGTACATGTCCACAGTTTTTGTGACAAGTATTGACTGTCAATCATGGCTTACACTGAAATTATGTTTATTATGGGGTAGCCATCATTTCAAAAGTGAAGGGGACAGAAATGTAAAATGTAATAATGCCTTTTTTTCTTTTGTTCTAACAGGTTTTATTTATTTTTCTTACTTTTAATTGGCTATGAAATCAAATAAACTGCTGGACAATAACCAATAATTTGTATTCGGTAATATTTTTTTCCTATATTTTCCTAATGTCAATTTTATTATTTGTTCATATACCACACCCCATTTTTATCACAGAATAAGGTAGAAAATATATTTTATAGTTTCTATAGCCTACTGTAATAAATGCTATTTCAGTTAGCACTGCATTATTCAGATACTTTGTTTATTACCTGGAGATGACTTGAAAAACACAAATAAACCATATATTGTCGTAATCGTGCATGTACTGTCTTCACGGTTTTTTTTTTTAAATTCAGCTATAGCGGGATGCCTTTGCCCAAATTAGGGATTTCCTGGCTGGCATGTCAAGTACTTCTATGAGTCCTGTTTTGGACTTTCTGCACGAGAGCGCCCTCAGGCTTCGAGTATGAATGAAACATCCACTGCATGTTCACATCTCCTCGTTTTGGATACAAATAAAACGCCAGGTCATGCATAGACTATCTTTTCTCTTTTAATTTAAATCTAGATTTATTCACACTGGCCCTACTTTTAGCCTACTAGCGTTAGCTAATTTTAGCCAAACTCAAACTACATTTCAGTTGACAATGTGTGCATTTCTTTCGGTTCCTTCATGTCAAACAAGTAAAACTCAACCACATTAATAAAATACTACAAAATGTACTTACCCAACAGTAGATTTTTAATAATTCGTCGACTTTCGCAATATAACAAAGCATCCTCCTCAAGTCCTCTCCTTGTGATCTTTTGAAGAAACGGGAAAATGCGTTAACGCTCTCTCAAGAGATAATCTATCATATCGCGGGATTTTGCAAAAATCGCGAGATATGTTACATCTTGGCAGCAGAGTTTTGGAAATTCACATAAAATATAAAGGACGTCAGTGGACGTTACTCTCAACCTCTTAAAAACTACTACTGAACACACTTCAGTTTGGGACAGCCTTCGTCGTGCCGCTGTGACGCAATCGCACTTCAAATGCGCACTCCGGAGTCCATGCACTTCAGTTTGGGACACAGCTAGAGAGTCAGTTCCATTATCTGCACCAGATCCAGTGTTGCCAACTGCTTTCAATTGAAAGTAGCTAAAACTGGTAGCTAAATGTCCCTAGATGACATCACAATGGCAAATTCACTGATCTATATAAAGATGAACGTAGATCAGTGGGCAAGATGAGAACTTAGATAAGGTTTGTCCAAGAAGTTGCTATATTTGTCCCTAAACTTTTGAAAAAAGTCTCAAAAGGGGCGGGGAAGTCGCTAAATCTAGCTACAAAGTAGCTAAATTGGCAACACTGACCAGATCCCTCAAATCTTCCCACATGTTCCGAATCACCAGAGTTCTAATCACCTGCACCTGCACGCACCAATCAAGCATCACTATAGAGCAGGGGTAGGCAACGTTGGTCCTGGAGTGCCGATGTCCTGCAGAGTTTAGCTCCAACCCTGAAAAAAAACTCACATGTCTGTAGCCTTAGTAATCCTGAAGACCTTGATTAGCTTGTTCAGGTGTGTTTGATTAGGGTTAGAGCTAAACTCTGCAGGACAGTGGCACTCCAGGACCGACGTTGCCTATCCCTGCTATAGAGGGTATGCATGTGACGTCACCGTCAGCTGGCGTGAGTGCAGCTCCACCCACTGAGTGGCAAAAAGACTGAGTGGAAGCATTGGTTATCATGTAATGTCAATATGTTGAATTTTGTGGTAAAGTTATACCCTATATATTGTATTGACAACTCATCAATTAAATATTTACCAACTTATATTCTGCATAACTGGATGTTTTTAAATAAACACTGACAAAAACTATATACGTTTTTGGACTGGACGATATGACAATATATATAAGTGATATAAGTGATCACCCGGATTTAGACCAACCTATTTTGTATTTTGTATTTACATAAAGCGTTCACAGGCAGATTTGCTTTATGTATTTCCCCGGCGTCGAAATCAAGCACATATAAATGTCAGGAAACACGATTCCTGGCTGCATGTCAATATCTATGGAGCACTGGATATTTGGTAAGTTGTAAATAACACTATATCGAGTTCAACGACCTTTAGTTTAAACTGATAATCATTTGTTTTATTCGCATTTGCGCAGTATTACATCCATTCATGCGGTAGGCTCTTTTGCCACTCAGTCCAGCTGAGGGGGAGTGTTCTGATGGGAAAGTGATGTCAATGCATACCCTCTATATAAGCAGCTACTCCTCACATCCACATTGTCTGGTTTCATTGTTCCCTTAGAGCTACATACCTGACTCACCTCAGTGTGGATACTTACCTCCCATCTGTCTGTCTGCTTCGACGTCTGTCTTCAAGTCCCGTCTGTCTGATCACCATTCACCTGCAAGGAAAATAACTCTTAAAGGGATAGATCACCCAAAAATAAAAATTAGCCCATTATTTACTCACCCTCAAGCCATCCTAGGTGTATATGACTTCCTTCTTTCAGATGAATCCAATCAGAGTTATATTAAAAATTGTCTTTATCTTCCAAGCTGTTTAATGGCAGTCAGCGGGTGTTGCAGTTCATCAGTCCAAAAGAAGTTAAATAAAGTGCATGCATCCATAATAAAAAGTGTCTCAAGGCCTCAAACAAAGGCCTCCTGTAGCCAATCGATGTGTTTTTGTAAGAAAAATATCCATATTCAAAATGTAATAATCACTTTAATCTAGCTTGCGCCAACAGTTGTACACGGTAGCAGCTCCGGGCGGATGTCGTAAGATGTCGGCGTTGTGCATGCGCCAGTGAGTCTCGTGAAAACCAACGTTTGTTTACAGGAGCAAAGGAAGCAAAGTTTCCTTATTTTAGCAAAGGAAAACCAGTCTCCTCTTGGCTTATATCAAAATCCTCCGACATTCTGCTTTACAAATCCTCGTTTTGTACTTCTAATTTGTACTGTGTACAACAGTGAACGCAAGCTAGATTAAACTGATTATTACGTTTTAAATATGATTTTTCTTACAAAAATTCATCATTTGCCTAATAAATCTGTGCTGTGTACTTTACCTGTGTGTGGATCTCGACACTAGTCATGTCAGTATATGGGGTTAACCCAGATTTTAACTGTTGCACTAGTTTGGTAAATTGAACACAGCAGTATCACGGCGGTAATGAAAACCGTTATCTACTTCATACAAATGATCATATTTGTCCTGCAATACTGAAAACTGTTTGTGGTATGCTGAAAACAATAAATATAATTACAATTTTAGGTTTTTATTTTACAAAAAAAATCCATAAATTAATGGAGACAGACAAAGCAGTTATAACATGATCTCTTTATTTACAAATTAGTATGTTCAAGTAGGTTTATGGTACTTTTCTAATGCAATTCATTTTAAACGATACATTGTCCATTATTTTTAAGGCTATTTGTTAGCATTTCATTCAATCTGGTTTTATGTACATTGTCTTATTGTATGTACATTGTAGATGATGACAAAGCAAGATGCATGTTTTTCTTTGGGGCTGTGTGATACTAAATGATGAATCATACAGGACAGACATATGACAGAAATGTTTTGACCTCATTAGCAACGATAACAGGTCCTGGGTGAATACTTTCACGTAGATAGTGACAGGAAGTCATCTGCCAGACATCTAAGTATATTACTCCATTAATATCTCTGAACATCTCTTGCATCACTGTGTTCAGCTGCATCGTATACCAATCACTTTGAAAAATATTCTGTAAGAACACAGATCAGAATCAGAATTCCATGCACACACAAGGAAGTTTTCTAGTAATGAAGCTTTCAGTGTTTCCAAGCTTCAAGACAAAAAAAATCTACAACACCAATTCCAGAGAAGTTGGGACATTTTGTAAAATGCAATAAAATCGAGAGTCTGTGATTTGTTCATTCTCTTTAACTTTTATTTAATTGACAAAAGTACATAGAAAACATTTCCAAAGTTTTCACTGACCAACGTAAATGTATTTTATAAATATGAACACATTTTGATTACAAATTTTGATTTTGATGGCTGCAACACACTCCAAAAAAGTTGGGACAGAGGCATGTTTAACACTGTCACATCAACTTTCCTTTTAATTACAATGTTCCATTGTTTGGGAATTAAGGATACTAATTGTTAAAGTTTTGCAAGCACAATTTTTGTCCAGTCTCTCTTGAAACAAGGCTTCAGATGCTCAGCAGTCTGTGATTGTCGTTGTCTGATTCTCCTTTTCATGACTGGTCATACATTTTCAATAGGAGTCAGATCTGGACTTCAGGCAGGCCAGTCTAGCACATTCACTCTGAGTCTACAAAACCATGCTGTTGTAGCACATGCAGAATGAGAGCTGGCATTGTCTTGATCTAATAACCATGGACTTCCCATGAAAGACATCATCTTGACGGCAATGCCTCCATGTCAATGGTACCTTCACACAAATGCAAGTCACCCATGCCGTTTGCACTGATGCACTCATATACCATGACAGATATTTGCTTTTGCATCTGTCACTGATGAAAAAGTCTGGATGGTCCCTTTGGTCTTTGGGACTGAGAGCTCGAAATCCATTTTTCTCAGAAACAAGTTGAAATGTGGACTCATCTGAGTACAGCACACATTTTCACTGTCTTTTTGATTATCTGAGATGAGCTTTGGCCCAGAGAACCCGGCGGCATCACTGCATAGAATTGATGTATAGCTCTCCTAGAGCAGTGCTTCTCAAATTCCTGACTCCGGTCCGGATCCGGACCCGGAGGGAATTCAGTCCGGGCCCGCCTCCATTTCGTATTTCAAGAGCACTAATTATTTCCTACTTTGATAAACGCATGTTAAACTTGTAAATCATTTGTTTAGTTTTTTTTAATGTCTTTTTGGAGATGGTCCGAAATGAAAGCGAAGGCGAGATATTGGCTGTTTCTCAATTCCAAGAACGCAGAGAACGGTCTTGTGTTCTCGTGGAGACGAGAACACAGAGCGCATACTTGTGAGAATTGAGATGCGCTGTGTTCCTGCTGCTCAACTGACAGCCAGTGCGTTATAAGGAGCGAGACAGCAGCACACGTCACGATATCAGTCAGCTCTCACTATGGACTGCATTTCCCACAAGCCCAGCAACTGGAACTAATTACACACAGACACCTGTTGTCTGTGCGGAGCACTATAAAGGTTGCTCTCACACACACACTCACTGCGAAGTATTGATTATGTTGATGATTGTCTGTCTGTTCGCTACTGCTCCTTGCCTAGCGATTCCTGAGTCTAATCTGTCTGTTCCTGTGTTTTGACCTACTGCCTTTGTTTGACTTTGCTGTGACATTAGAGCTGCACTTGGATCCGACCCTGCCTTCTCGTATCCTTCCTTCCATAACAACACAATGCTAAATAAATAATACATAACGTCACAAACGAATGTCATAACACTTTTAATAAAAGTATTCATTTTATTATAGACAATATTTTCATATTATGCAATAGCTTTTTACCTAATGTATTTGAAAAAATGATTAGGCTATTTATAATGTTACATATTTCATTGCCAATGTTAAAATTCTTTTTAATATGCTTTCTCACTTCTTAAAAATTATGCAAAACAAAATGACAAATGTTTACTTTAACAAGCCGTCACGTATTTGCGAGCTGCAGCGGTAATCTGTTAAGCGAGAACGAGAAGTTTAAAGTTTACAGGCTTCTGTACGTCGTCCGCCCGCAGCGTCTTCTGTAATTTCTAACGGTTCGATTCTCTTAAGTCTGCATTCGATGCATCCTCGATTTCAAGAACACATCAGGGCACTTTCATGCGTCCTCTGTACTTGCGTTCAGTTAATGATGACGTAGAGCGAGAACACAAGGACGCAAGATCGCATAAGAACGCATATTGAGAAACGGCCATTGAAACTTTTCTATCATGACATTTGTTGTCATGACATCCAGTGAGCTTATGACGTTTGACATAATCGGGCAACATTTCACCGCTAATATGAGTATTTTTATTTTTTGTTATCACTTAGATCAGTGATCCTCAAATCTGGCTCGCGAGATCCACTTTCCTGAAGAGTTTAGCTCTAACCCTAATCAAACACACCTGAGTTTGCTAATCAATGTCTTCAGGATCATTAGAAAATCACAGGTAGGTTTGTTTGATTAGGGCTGGAGCTAAACTCTGCAGGAAAGTGGATCTCGCGAGCCAGATTTGAGGATCACTGATATAGATAATCAGAGCAGATCTGACAGGGAGAATGAAGGAAAGTTAGTGTGGCGGTTAAGCTGTTCGACTCTGCCTGTTAATTCATACCGACTCTCTCTAAATCTCCAAATGAAATCTGAATTCTCAGAGATTGACCTTTCAAAGCTCAGGAGACTTTTTGGCATATGAAAACATATGAAAACTGACACTATTTAACACAAATAAGCATAAACACGCACAAGCCCTGTTTATTCTATAGCAAATGACTGTTTGACATGAAAGCAGACAAACGTTGTGCATTAGTTAGTGTGCGTTTACGTGTGTTCTCATCTCAGGAGCCGATTAGAGCTGTGTCTCCAGCAGGTAAATAGCCCCCCTTCCAGGCACACACATACACACAGACACATCGCTCTGACATCCTGTTCCTCGTCTCCTCATTGTTCTCTTATGACTTCCTGCTGTACCAAATCACACAGTCACCAATGTAAACAACTCTGAGAGAAAATAACAGCGAGCGAAAAAAAGTGTAAAACGAAGACAGCAAATGCTTCGTGTTCTGTCTTGCAAACATGCCGTCGCTAACAGTGCAAAGAATGACAGAATAACATGTCATTCTATCAACATTATGTCATGATACTGTATCACGTTACAAAACAATTAAATCAGACGGGTCTGATGGCTTGGAAAATCATCTGACCGGATGAGGGCAAAGGGTGAAAGGTTCATTCGTTCCTAAACATTCTTTAAAGTGCAACTCTAGTGCAACTTCACCCCAGAGACATCTAAATCTGTCTGGAAGGAAACGTACAAGCATAAAGGAGCCGAAAGAAATGTATAGCACAATTAAGTCTTATCTTTCACGCCCAAGGAAAATGAAAAGCCTATATGCAATCTGCAATGATGTCATGCACAAAACATACTCCAACCACATATAAGTTGTGTTTTAAAGCAAGGAAAAGGAGGACAAATCGTCTCTCATTCTCTATACAAATAAAATAAAAAACGATTACATGATTTCATCTGAAAGACGCAATGCTGTGGGGACATGGCAAGACATATCAACCATGTTGGAAATCACACATCCTAACCACACTCTAAAAACAGATTGTACTGACTGCATAATGTAAAAATGTCTTTGATGACCTACTGGAGAAAGAATGCGATCTGGTCAGTTATGCACCTCCAGCTCTCTTCCAGAGAAAGAGTG
>NW_015540842.1:2430911-2450707 GCF_001515605.1 Sinocyclocheilus anshuiensis | reverse complement strand
CTCTATTACAATTTTTACAACCTCTAAAATGTGGCAACGCAACAATCAGTCTCAGTCTTCAGCAGAACAAGAGCAACAAACAAGAAACTGAAATAAAAAGGTACCTTTTTCCCTTAAAGTGGTTTCCAAAGTGGTTTTGGAAAGTCTGAAATTTGTTTAATCTGACTCAAACCTCAGTGGTTTATGATGCCTTTACTCAGTTGCAAAACACTTTATGACTGTATAGACTGAATTTGAAATAGCGCTTTGCTGTCTTAAGACAGTAAATAAACCGAACAAAAGGTCTTTCTATGGAGATTTAAACAGCAAGACTGAATCCACAGATCTGATCTGTTGACCATATCCAATTTTTTGTCCCATCTGTTTGCAATCACTAAGACTATCCAACTGTGTTTACAGTATAGCGCTACACAGTCCAAATGGATCTCTGCTTTTAGTACGCAATGCAGAGTCAGGAACCAAGAACTGATTCTCATTTAGAAGTGGTTCCTTTTAGTTTCCAAACTAAAAAAAAATAAAAAATAAGAAATAAAATAAAAATACTGAAACTGAAAACTGTATTTGGTTCCACCAGTTGTGAATCATATTAAAGTACTCCAGCTGTGGTATTTATATATATATATATATATATATACAGTACAACCAATGAATTCACATGGATTATCGGTTTGAATCAGTCTGATGGCTCACTTACTGACTGAACTGGTCTGAGAGGTTCTAACTCAATGAATGCTGTCATTTTCTTCGTCATGTCAAATGGAAAATAAACCAAGAACTTTTTATACGTTATGTCGTTGTCACGATATCAGTCAGCTCTCACTATGGACTGCATTTCCCACAAGCCCAGCAACTGGAACTAATTACACACAGACACCTGTTGTCTGTGCGGAGCACTATAAAGGTTGCTCTCACACACACACTCACTGCGAAGTATTGATTATGTTGATGATTGTCTGTCTGTTCGCTACTGTGCCGTGCCTAGCGATTCCTGAGCCCGAGTCTAATCTGTCTGTTCCTGTGTTTTGATCTTCTGCCTTTGTTTGACTTCGCAGTGACATTAAAGCTGCACTTGGATCCGACCCTGCCTTCTCGTATCCTTCCTTCCGTAACAGAATACTTCGCCACCGAGGATCCAGCAGCCGTGTCTGGCCGCTCCAATTGAGGATGGAGTTGGCAAAAGAACTGGTCCGTCTACGACAGGGAGCACAAACCCTCGAGAACCATATCCAGACCTTTATAGACATTGCACACTATGCAGACCTGCCGGATTTTATGCTGATTGACTTTTTTGCTCATGGACTAAATGAGCCACTGAAAGCTCACCTTGTCCGGGATGGTCCTCGTGGATCACTGGCCCAATGTATGGATTATGCGCTTCTGGTGTCTGGATCTTCATTCACTGTGGGTGAGGCCGATCCCGTTCCTGTAATGGCGGCCCTTGCAGAGATTCATCCCGTCGCAGCTAAGGAACCAGAGCCGTGTCTGTCCACGGCTGTTCCCCTTGAATTGACCACAAAACGCCCGAGGTTGGTCTCCAGTGTGGAGGATCCCCCGCTGAGATCGGTGCTAGCGGCTGGTGTGTCCGTGTTCTCAGCGCTGGTAACCCCTCTAAGCTCAGCGGCGGCGCCTGCTGTAGGAGAAGCCGAGGAGGCGACACCCACTACGGACCATCCAGAGGTGGCGGCCATTGCTGCAGAACCTCTCAGGGAAATGGCATATGCTCTAGCTCCCCTCACGGTGGTGAGTCCTATTCCTGAACTGTCTGCTTGTCTGAATTCTGCGGGTAACTCTGATTCTGAACTGTCTGCTTCTCTGAATTCTACTGATAACTCTGATTTTGATCTGTCTGCCCGTCCTGTCACGACTATGGAGGTTGTTTGTGAGCTCACTGACCGTCCTGTAACGGCTATGGAGGCTGCCTGTGAACTCACCTCCTGTCCTATCACGGCTACAGAGGCCGTTTGTGAGCTCTTTACCTGTCCTGTCACGGCTATGGAGGCCGTCTGTGAACTCACTTCCTGTCCTACCAACGGAGGCACGAGAGCTCACCTCTCCCCCGGCCTCCCCCTACCCTTCTATATCATCTAGCGGTTGCAATTACATCAGCAGATTCAGCACATTCGCGATAGAAAAGCGGCGCTTTTACGTTATGGTATTACAACTGTGAAATTACAAACAAAAAATACACATTCTGAGACATGAACTGAAATGAATTGTGAATTTTATTAACATTAAATCGTCCTCCTCCCATTTTCACCTCAAAATTATGGGGAGCTGTGCCTCCCCTGCCTCCCCCGATGAGCCGCCACTATATATACAGTGTTGGGCAAGTTACTTCCAAAATGTAATACATTATATATTACTAGTTATACTGTCTTTTGAAAGTAATTAGTTACATTACAATATTACTGTCTCTGAATTGTAATGCATTACACTACTTTTGAGTTACTTTCACCAAAATATCCACATATGTTTTTTGATCTGTCTGCCCGTCCTGTCACGACTACGGAGGTCGTTTGTGAGCTCACTGACCGTCCTGTCACGGCTATGGAGGCCGCCTGTGAACTCACTTCCTGTCCTGTCACGGCTATAGAGGCCGTTTGCGAACTCTCTGACCGTCCTGTCACGGCTATGGAGGCCGGCTGTGAACTCACTTCCTGTCCTGTCACGGCTACAGAGGCCGTTTGTGAGCTCTTTACCTGTCCTGTCACGGCTATGGAGGCCGTCTGTGAATTCACTGCTCATCCTGTCACGGCTATGGAGGCCGTTTGTGAACTCCCTTCCCGTCCTGTCACGGCTATGGAGGCTGTTTATGAGCTCTTTGCTTGTCCTGTCATGGCTAAGGAGGCCGAGTATGAACTTTTCGCCTGTTCATTTGTGGATAAATATCCTTCCTTCCATAACAACACAATGCAAAATAAATAATACATAACGTCACAAACGAATGTCATAACACTTTTAATAAAAGTATTCATTTTATTATAGACAATATTTTCATATTATGCAATAGCTTTTTACCTAATGTATTTGAAAAAATGATTAGGCTATTTATAATGTTACATATTTCATTGCCAATGTTAAAATTCTTTTTAATATGCTTTCTCACTTCTTAAAAATTATGCAAAACAAAATGACAAATGTTTACTTTAACAAGCCGTCACGTATTTGCGAGCTGCAGCGGTAATCTGTTAAGCGAGAACGAGAAGTTTAAAGTTTACAGGCTTCTGTACGTCGTCCGCCCGCAGCGTCTTCTGTAATTTCTAACGGTTCGATTCTCTTAAGTCTGCATTCGATGCATCCTCGATTTCAAGAACACATCAGGGCACTTTCATGCGTCCTCTGTACTTGCGTTCAGTTAATGATGACGTAGAGCGAGAACACAAGGACGCAAGATCGCATAAGAACGCATATTGAGAAACGGCCATTGAAACTTTTCTATCATGACATTTGTTGTCATGACATCCAGTGAGCTTATGACGTTTGACATAATCGGGCAACATTTCACCGCTAATATGAGTATTTTTATTTTTTGTTATCACTTAGATCAGTGATCCTCAAATCTGGCTCGCGAGATCCACTTTCCATACATTGAGTTATTTGTGGCGGCCCGTCACAATATCAAAACTGACCGCCACAAATAGATTTTCCAAAAGGATTCTACTTCGTTGAATAAACTGAAAAATGTAAATGCAGCGCAGGTGTTTTTATATGAATGTATCATTGAAAAGAACCTTCATAAAAGCTTTGATGTCATTTTCATTTCCTCTTTCCTAGCGTTTGTGAGCACAGTGCTTTTTTGATTACAGCCGTTACCGGGGAGACCGCTATATCTCTGCTCCAATAAGCGCCTCCTGCTGGCAGAGAATGAATTTGCATTTGCAAGTCTGTGGGAAACACTGGTGTCTGTCAACAAACATAAACAAAAAGCATGCTTCAGAACTGTTTTGAGAAGGTGCTTTGAGCCATGTAGTATTACTATGAATTAGGCTACTACTACTACTAATACTATCGCCATCTTGGGCCCTGCAATAATCATTTACTCAAACTTGCTTTTATGAGATAAAGGGAAATAAATAAATAAAATCGGCCAAACATATTGGTTTTCTGAAGTACTCCTGAGCCCATGTGGCTATATTTAACACCGCAGCATGACGGTTTCTTATGCAATGCCATCTGAGGGCTCAAAGGTCAAGCACATTCAACTGAGGTTTCCTGCCTTGCCCTACATGTCCTGTGATTTCTCTGGATTCCCTGAAACTTTTCACAATAGTACGTGTGGTAGTTGGTGAAAGACCTAAATTCTTTGCAATTTTGCATTGCGAAATGTGATTTTTGATTTGTTTGACACTTCTCTCATGAAATTTGGCACAAAGTTAAAGAGAATGAACAAATCACAGATTCTTGATTTGATTACATTTTTACAAAACGTCCTAACTTCTCTGGAATTGGGGTTGTAAATGTATAAAGACATAATTAAGTTGAGACAGAAGAAACGTTTAGATGCAAATATCAGTAAAAAATTATACTGTCAGACCTGGATTAAGCAAAATTGGTCTGGACAAACTGTATTTTGTATTTATTGCTACTGTGGCTACTGGACATAAACTGATCAGCCACAATTTTACATCAATTGAAAAAAAAAGTATAGGAATGTTGCATAAAATATTCTGATATGCATCTTTGTGCAACAGTGTTTCTAGAGTTTTAAATAAAGGCAGCATAACAAATGCACCATATTTTCTTGTTTACCATAAACATTAACATAAGAAAATTTGAAAAGAAAAAAAATATTTGAAAACAAAGCAGGATTTGAAGTGTCCAAGTGTACCTTTCGTCCTGCAGTGTTTCCAGACTTGATGATGACAGTAGTCTGTGGTGCACGACTCAGCAGCGCTACAACAGACTGACGGATTTTAGCCACTTCATGCACATAAAAAGTTAATGGGTGAAAAACCCGGTGGGCAAAGAATGTGAAGACAACGACTGCATGAGAATCACCAGCTATTTCATCAATATCATTGCTGATATAATGCAGGTTGGTAATGAGCAATTTACTAAATCGTAAAGGAACACCATGTGGCCTCCAGTGAATAATGATATTATTTTTCAATTCCACAGCCATCAGGGGTCCACCTGTACAAGGAGTGTGGAGGTCCATTCTTTTTAAATCTAAAAAAAGATCATCAAAACTTACATTAGACTAATTTCTTTATTAATTTCTTAAACAGCAGTCCCAAGAAGTATACTGGCAAATAAGGAATAGTTCACCCAGAAATCACCCATTTACTTTCCTTCATGTCATTTCAAAACTGTTTGACTTTCCTTCTTTTTCAGAACACAGACAAAAAAGATATTCTGACAAACATGTCAATTGTCTTTTTTTATATAATGAAAGTCAACGGGGTCCAATGTTGTTCTGCACACCATTGACTTTCACTATTAGAAGAAAAATAAATAAATATAGGAAGTTTGGAACAACAAATAAATAAATTACTAATAATGAATCAGTTATGACAGAATTTTAATTTTTGGTGCACTATATCTTTTTGAGCGACGCTGAAATATGTACATGTCAGAACAAACTTTCATAAGCCATTTTTGTAATGGCATTTTGCAAGTTTAAAACCTAAATGTTTTGCTTGAAAAGTGTGCTAAATTGTTTGATACTTTTGGACTTTCCATAGACTTCTATTACTTGTATACTGAACAAATTATATTTTATATCCCCTAACCCTAAACCTACCCCTTACAAGAAACCTGTTTGCATTGTTACACTTTCAGATAAACATCATTAATATTTTTTTCCCCTCGTGGGGACCGTAGGCCGGCCCCTACAATGTCAAAAATATCAGGTTTTACTTCCTTGTGGGGACATTAGGTCCCCTCAATGTAGCATAAACAAGTACACACACACACACACACACACACACACACACACACACATAATTAATTAATTAATTAAATATTTTTCTTAAAGGGGTCATCGGATGCAAAACTCCCTTTTACATGTTGTTTGAACAGCAGTGTGTGTACACAACCACCCTATAATGATAAAAATCCAATGATAAAAATCCAGTGGTATTTTTTTAATCTCTATAAATAATATCCCCTTTTTCAAATCAAGCCATTCTCAGCTTCTTGGCTGTGTGACGTCACACAGACCAAGAACGCTCCCACGGTAGTTGATTGACACAGCCGTCTTACCTTAGACCCGCCCCGAGTGAGCTGTGAACAGTCCGACCGCCATTATTTCGACGCCGGAGAATGGTACGTAGACAAGAATGGCTCCTAAGCGATTGAGGTGTTTTGTTATTGGATGTAATAATGAACATAGCAGTTGTCATTTACTCCTGACATCTGAGCCGTTGAAGACGCAGAGGATTAACGTTACTTTTGTTTTTGAAGGGAATGCCCCCTCCGATTTACCTAAATGCATCTATGTTCGTGCGAATCATTTGTGATCCAGCTTCAGATGAAGTGAGTGTAAGGGTTTTTTATGAAACTTTGCAAATCGCCCTTTCCTATAAATGTGCGAGTTAGCAAGTTTTGCGGCTAAATGCAGCTAAATGCGCCTAAAGTAAACAGGACGGCTCGTCACTCCACAGAAGAGAGGGGCGGGGTGAGCAGAGCTCATTAGCATTTAAAGGGAAATTGCAACAAAACGGGTTGCTGTGAAAAGAGCTGATTTTAAAGGGTCATGAAACCCCCCGTTTCAGCACTGGTTAGTTCTCACCACAGTTTTAAAAAACACTAAAAAAGTGGGTGTGGTGCACTGAGGAGCGGAGGAGGGGAAAGAGGGGAGACAGACAGCACAGACAGCTTCGGTTTCAGACAGTTTAATTTCACTCCCATCAAGTTAATAAATGCACAAATAAATGCACAGCCATTTGCATTCTGCATCGAAAACATGTATGAACGCGCTGTTGCACCTCTGATAACGTTAGGCTTATTCTGCAGCGTTTATATAAGCCTTTTGACGGGTGTCACAGAGCTGTAAAAACAGTTACATGGTTACATGAATCGCGTTTGTGCCGAACTCTTATTACAAAGCAAAAACAAACACTCTCCTTCGATCCATGAACGTTTCTCTCAGTTAATGTGCGCGATCTGCGATCCGCAGTTAATGTGGATATACGTTTCCAAGATGGCGGCGCGTGCACACGCTGCGGCTTCTCTCTCTCCCGACAGAACGGTGTTTTCGTGTTTTTTATCTTGTGAGTCGCAGTGTTTTTGTACGTATTCGTCGCGTCTATCTGTCTCTAAGCGCACATACAGTCGTGAGTTTCTGCTCGATGTCGGTAGAACCACATTTTTAGAGCTAAACTCCGCGGACGGACTGACAACACCGCAGCACTGGCCAGGAAAGCACAGCAGTGTCTCTACTTCCTCTGCAAACTGAGAAGAGCCAGAGCCCCGGTCCCCATCATGTGCACCTTCTACAAAGGCACCACACCCGTCTCACCCGCAAAGCCCTCTGCATTGCAGGTGATCCCACCCACCCAACACACAGCTTCTTCAGTCTGCTGCCATCAGGGAGGAGACTGCGGAGTCTCCAGGCCAGGACCAGCAGACTGAAGGACAGCTTCATCCATCAGGCTTTCAGGAAGCTGAACTCCCTCCGGACCTTGCCCCCCCCACCCTCCTCTCTTTTGCCCCACGCACCTCTGAGCTCTGACCCCCCTGAATTTATGCATGTAAATTCCTTATTTAATTTATATTACACATTCATGCTATCAAGTCTTAAAGAAAATAATGACAACAAAGTCATATTGTTGAATTACTTGCCTGGCACATTTTTTTCCAAATACTCAAACCACTGCCTTGTGGTGGAGTCTCCCAACAAGTAGACAATTTTGTTTTTAAGGCAATCTCCCATTCGTGTAGAATTGAACTGTTGAGTGTTGCATACAAAAGACTTCCAAATATCTTTCAAATAGAACCCAGCAGGAACTGGTGTTGTCAAGCCAGATCTGCATCTCTCCGTTGTGCCTAAAGCAAAGAAACATTTACCTGAAAAGACTGTTATCATTGTTCATTCTCTTGTAACTTTACATTAGATTTCAGATGGTATCAGTCCTCTGATATGTGGTCCATGTATATTTTGACCATTTTATATTTGCGAAAAATAAAGAAAATGTAGAGGATATTGTATGAACAAAAGTAAAATGAGATAAATTGTTTTATAGCTTGAATTTTTCATTCACTGAAACATTGCCTATGTGTGCATGATAATATTTAACATTAAGATTAATAAGATTAAGAAGAATATTATGATGAATAACAACAACAACAACAACAACACACTGCTATTTACTTTCTTCTTATTATAATCCAAACAGGGAAAGAAATGGTCAAAATATGTTAATACATACTCCATATGTTAACATACCAATGCCTTCAGTGTTGGGAAGGACATTTATGCTTGTTTTGTCTCCAGTAATAGCAACATTTGTTAATTTCCTGTGGATAAATAATAATAATACATTTTCTACTTTTTTAACATTTTATAATTCTTATGAAATTAATTTTGAATCCTTTCAAACTTACTTTGAAAAAAGTTTATTCTCAAAACGATTTAATGGGCTTTCAAAACGTCCCATGGAGTGACCAACTAGTTTGTCACAGGAAAGTTTCTTCGGTCTCTCACACTGCCACTCCGTCCCTGTTTTTATATCCTTATACTCACAGCAGCATTTGCCTTTCCTCAAACTTCTTTCGGCACCCCACTTAAGATTACATTCTACTACTTCACTGATCCTGGTGTTCTTGGTTCCTGGCCCTTCAAAGTGGCCATTATAGTGGCTGCGTGGGAATGAAGACTCCCTGTATTTTTTAAGAATCTGCACAACCTCACTGGAGTGCTCAAGACGTACAAAAACTTGTGCCTGCCCTTCCCAGGGAAGAAGAAGAACAAAAGAGTAAGTCCCGTTACGATGATCCACAACCTCCCCGTACAGACTTGCCTTCAAGAAGCATAAAAAAGGTTAAGTAATTACTAATGTCTTTTGGTAAAGTAAGCTTATAAACATAAACATAATATGTAATATTTTGTAAATAAATTAACAATTAACAGGCAATCGAAACTCAATATGACAAATGTTTGTATATTGATTTGTACAAAAATGTATCATAAAATATTAAATAAACACACCTTTAGCTTTGAATTGAAAAGCTTTGCTTGGAAAAAATCTCCTCCATATGTTTTCAGGTTCTTGTTGTGGTCTCTGGCTGTGATAACAATGGAGATGCTATCTCCCACTTTGTAACTCTTTTTCAGTTCCACAATAGAGAATGTTGAGTGGACTGGATTTGTGCTCAGATCCAGCTGAGTGATTTGTTGATCTGGACCAGGCCAGTCGAGAGCCTTCTGTAGTCTTTCCCACTCCTCATCACTGATTCCAATGTCAAGTGTGGATTTTGCAAAAGAGGAATTATTCATTTGAATTACTGATTTAGGTCTGGGGGGCAGAAATGGTCTCATTTGAATCCCATCATTCAGTCCACATAGAGCCTGAGAGAGGACGAGGATATCAGTCATACCAAATTCCTTTTTTTTTCAATAAATGTTTAAAGTTGAGTGTACACTGTAAAAAAAATCCACCTATTCCACTTACTGAAAAACATAAGCTCAGTTGCTGCCTTAAATTTTTAAATATAATAAACTTTCAACTTAAATGAAAGCTGCAAACAGCAATGAAAGGGCCCTCGCACCCGGGCTCACTGCCACCCAGTGGCTTTAGGAAAACAGCAAACGGTGTGCAATATGCATTTAAAGTGGTAAATATAAGAGGAATATGTCAAAGTAATTTATATGTTCCAAACACCCTGCTGCCAGCTGGTGGCGCTATGATTATAACTAAATGTTGGCATATAGATGCCTTCAGGCCAGGACTTTTATCAAACATGTGAAGTCTGGTGCAGAATGAACATGGTATGTTCGAGTTAGTGTAAAGCATGATATATCCTGTTGCCAACAGGTGGCGCTATGATTATAACTGAATATTGACATGTTGATGTCTTCATGCCAGTATTCTTACCAAACATGTGAAGTTTGGTGCAGATCGGACATTGCATGTTTAAGTTACTGTAAACCAAGTCATTTCCTGTTGCCAGTAAGTGGCGGTATGATTATAACTGAATATTGCCCTTAAAGGGGTCATATGATGCTGCTAAAAAGAACATTATGAAGATTAACCCTGTATAGACTGACATGAAATAATAGTCTGAAATGTATTTATTTATTTCGTTTTGGAAATGGAACCGTTTATAGAACCTTTAATAAGATAAAATAAGAGATTGTTATATTTGATACATCAGGCTCATATTGTATAATATAGAATATATTGAGAATAAGAATAAGGTGCTCTTTTCTGTTAAAGAAAAAGCAGCTCAGTTTTATTCAGAGGCCCAAACTGAGCAAAAATATGCAATTTGATGCAGTTTCTGACATTTATGTGGTCAAAAAGAAAGATGAAATTCTGATAGAAGTCAATGAGATCTTTATAACAGTATAAAGTATTACGCTACATACATAAAGTGCATATAAATATCAGTTTTCACTCTTTATGTTCCAATAATGTCTTAGTAAGATGATATTTAAATGCTTAGTTTTAGGATCAAAACATATAATGCAATGCAATGCAATGATGATTGAGAAAAGACCAAATAAACAGTTCTCAAAAGCCTGATGATCATATTTGCGACTCGTGATTTTTCTAAAAAATGATGTATGGATAATCAAGTAAACCTAAGCTTCAGTACAGTAAATGTTCAACTTCAAATATTAATTAAAGCTGCAAGCAGCGATGAAAGGGCCCTCGCACCCGGGCTCACCGCCACCCGGTGGCTTTAGGAAAACGGCTAACGGTGGGCAATATGAATTTAAAGTGATAAATATAGGAGGAATGTGTCAGTCATTTATATGTGCCAAACTTCCTACTGCCAGCTGGTGGCGCTATGACTGTAACTGAATGTTGGCATGTAGATGTTTCTAGACCAGGACTTTTATCAAATCTGTGAAGTTTGGTGCAGATTGAACATGGTATGTTTGAGTTAGTGTAAAACATGACATTTCCTGTTGCCAACAGGTGGCGCTATAAATTATAACTGAATATTGTAAATGTTTTCAGGCCAGGACTCTTACCAAACATGTGAAGTTAGGGGCAGACCAGACATTGCATGTTTAAGTTAGTGTAAAACAAGTCATTTCCTGTTGCCAGCAGGTGGCACTATGATTATAACGGAATATTGGCCTTAAGATGTGTAAGGCAGGACACTTATCAAACATGTGAAGTTTAGGGCAGATCAGACATTGCATGTTTAAGAGTGTAAAACAAGTAATTTCCTGTTGCTAGCAGGTGGCACTATGATTATAATGGAACATTGTCCTTAAGATGTGTTAAGGCCAGGACTCTTATCAAACGTGCTCATCAGCTCGTTAGTAAAGACTGCAAGAACTAAATTGGGTGTGTCTGATTAGGGAGACATACAAAATGTGCAGGGCAGGGGGTCCTCCAGGACAGGTTTGGGAACCACTGATTTAGATGTTTTGTTCATTGGGATGTCATTGTAAGGTTTAATTGTCTATTTAATAAGCATATGTGTCATAGCAAGGCGGCATGTGTGTGTGCAGCGATAGAGTTTCCCAAATTTATTTTATTTTGCACAATACAATGACAATAAAGACTTTATTTTCTTAATTTTTTACTTGCATCAAACTTGTGTCTTTTCACATAAATAGAATGTTTAATACGCCAATAAATTAGACCTACATCATTTTTCATTGCACCATTTTTGTGTCTTCCTTACAAAAGAACACAAAGATGCACATTGTTAAAAACACAAAGGCACAAATACAAATGCAATTATTGCATTTAATATATTTAGCAGTAATATATTTTTCTGGCCAATGTGAGCTGTTGACTGTATGGGGCAGCGCAATCGACACGCTTTGTATTTGAGCCTAGCGTGACGTGTCAGTGAGGTAACGAAGCTTAATTTTCACAGGTCACGTAACAGCTTCATTTCAAGCAATGCTCCGGAACACTGTTTCGAAGCACTAGTGTGTCAAAACTCTATCATCACTCTAATCAAACGTGAAGTTTGAGTCAGATTGGACATTGTATGCATGAGTTACAACAACTTCCTGTTTGATGGCATTAATAGCAAGCTTTAGCACATAGTAAATGTTACTAGCATGTTTGAGCATGTTTCTTGTTTGTTTAGCACACAATGGCATATTTTACTGTATTGCTAATACTGCATCACAGATTTAAACATGTCACTTCCTGTTGACAGTAGGTGGCGCTATAACTATAACTGAATCTTGGCATGTCGATGTGTTCAGGCCAGGACTCTCATCAAACATGTTAAGTTTGGGGCAGATTGGACACTGCATGCCTGTGTTACAGCAACTTCCTGTTTCACTGCATTAATAGCATGCTTTAGCACTTAGCTAAGTGTTGCTAGCATGTTTTAGTGTGTTTCTTGGATGTTACCAGCCTATTTAACACTTGCTGGCGCTTTTTAATATGTTGCTAGGAGTCCATAACAGTGTAAAACATGTCACTTCCTGTTGCCAGCAGGTGACACTATGATTATAAGCGAATATGGGGATGTAGATGTCTTCAGGCCAGGACTCTTATCAAACATGCAACGTTTGGGTCAGATTGGACACTGCATGCCTGAGTTACAGCAACTTCCTGTTTCATTGCATTAATAGCATACTTTAGCACTTAGCTAAGTTTTGCTAGCATATTTTAGCATGTGTCTAGCATGTTGCTAGCCTATTTAGCACTTGCTGACACTGGCCGTTTTTCAAACGGAAGGCTGCATCCTCCAGAGGTCGCATTTGTAGGCTGCATATGTCATAAAGAAAATCTTATTTTAGAATATTAACAGTTATAAATTTGACCATTATTCTTAGTTAAGCATAAATTGTTGTAATGTGCTTATGACTCGCGAATGTAATGCTTGGTTAACTGAAATAAACCAGGCTTGATGAGGTATGCAGCCTCTAAATGCGACATCAGGAAGATGCAGCCTTCCGTTTGAGAAACGGACACTTTTTAATATGCTCCTAGGAGTCCATAACAGTGTTAACCATGAAATTTCCTGTTGCCAGCAGGTGGCCCTATGACTATAACTGAATATGGGCATGGACATGTGTTCAGGACTGAACACCTATCAAACGTGTGAAGTTTGGGGCAGATCGTACATTGCTTGCCTGAGTTACAGCAACTCCCTGTTTCATGGCAAAACATCAAAATTTATCAGGCCACCAGGGACACGCCCTTTCACGAAAACTCAAGATCTTCGCAATATAGCATCGCAAAGGCGTTATGATTACACTCAGCAAATTTGAAGATGATCCGATTAAAACTGTGGGAGGAGTTCGTTAAAGTACGAGGCCTGAAAATGGTAAAAACTGTACAAAAATCGTACAGGAAATTCAAAATAATGGACTCCCTGTTGGGTTTCGGATTTTGAACCAGGAGACATTTTGTAGGTAATGGTGTGTTACATGTGTCTACCGATTTTCGTACATGTACGTGAAATGTAGCTCGAGGGGCACTTCGTTGAATTTTATAGGTGGCGCTATCGAGCCATTTTGCCACACCCGCTTCTGATACCCATATTGTAAATTTTCGCAAGTTCTGATGCGTGTGCAAAGTTTAATGAGTTTTGGAGCATATTTAGGCCCTCAAAAATACTAAGTGCACTAAGTGCAAATAGCTATAGATTCTATTGTTGAAGCAAGTTATGTGGTGAGTGAGTTGATCGCTAAAGCGGGAAAGCCATTCACAGAAGGGCAGTTTATAAAGGATTCCATGCAGAAAGTTGCTGATATTCTTTGTCCAGAAAAGCACAGCAATGGCCCCCAGCCAATTTGAGTTTGAGACCCCTGATTTACACTATGTTAAAATAGCAGGGTTTTCTGATATTTATACTGCTTAACGCAAATAGTGGCAATTATCTGCACCTCAGCATTGTAGTATATTATAAAACAGTATGCAATAACAATCCACCTGGGACGGCTTCTGCGTATGACAGTTAGCGGAAGTGAGAGAAAAGCTCCCCCCGGAGCTGTGTGAGGCACGTTTAATTATGGGTGGATGCTCTTTATTTGACTACTTTTGGACTGTTGAAAAAAACACCTGCCCACTGCCATTATAAAGCTTGGAAGAGCAAGGACATGTTTTTAATATAACTCCGATTGGATTTGAAAGAAGTCTGAAAGAAGAGTCATATACACCTAGAATGGCTTGAGGGTGAGTAAAACATGGGCTAATTTTCATTTTTGGGTGAGTTAACCCTTTAAGCTTTTCCATTTTAAACATTCAAGAGATTTTAAAGCATGTAAGCACAAGTAGATGCAAAAGAGCTTAAGAGTACTCACGTGCTGTGTTCAGTACGCACACACAGAGCCGCCTCCCAGACAGTGCGCATTTGAGTTCTCTTTTCTTGTTTTCTTGCACTTGAATGAACAAATACACCTCGACAATTTATTCAAGCACAAAAAGATGCAAAAGAGCTTAATTCAGCACCCGCATGCTGTGTTCTATGTGCACAGGGCACAGACACAGAGCCGCGTCTCACAGTCCGCGAACACCGAATTGAGATTTGCATCTTCTTGACCTTGAACAAAATTATGTTGAAATATCCATCTTGGCGAGTATCCTCTACTAAATGTCAGTTATGCCTTAGGTGAACATAAACAGTTGAGAAAGAAATAATCATATGTGTATCACTATACTGGATCTATGCATTTTGTCTTAAAGGGGTCATATGACGTTGCTAAAATTTGGTGTATTGCAATGTGTTTATGCAGTTTAAGGTTCAAAAAACACATTATTTTCCACATAATGCACATTATTGTTGCTCCTCTATGCCCCGCCTTTCTGAAAAGCGTCGATTTTTACTAAGATCATCGTTCTGAAAAGCGAGGTGTACGCTGATTGGCCAGCTATCCAGTGTGTTGTGATTGGCTGAATACCTCAAGCATGTGACGGAAATGTTACGCCCCTTAACATACTGTGATGCCGTCTCCCAGTGCGACGAGACAAAACCAATAAAACCCATTACAAACGAGGCATTTGTTGCATCCAGTGGGGACATAATTACTGATCGTAATGACTTATACTGTCTTTTTACACATTGTGTTGCATATCGCGCCACATAAACATAAAACCATGTCTGCATTTGTGATCGGAGAAAAGACAAACAACAAGCGCTACTCTACACTGCTCAAAACTCGCGTTTGAATCATCAGTGGCAAATTCTTTAAATATGAAAACGTACTTACAGGCTGTGCATCAGAAGCGCCAGACTATCCTTGCAAAGTTGGAATTGCCCCACTTTATAGAAATAGCCTTTGTGCACAGACGCATTGTATAAATAAACAGTCCTCCGTAAAATGCGCTGCACACATCTGAATATTTGGGTTGAACTGTTCTGGAACAGTGTTGTAAATACAACCTAACCACTGATTTCTAGTTGTGTCCTCTTTTGGAAGGCCAAACAAAGTAGTTTCGCTTTCACAACGAAACACACAGCGTCCCCACGACATGATGGCGGCGGCAACAATACTACAACGTGAATCAAAGTTACGCCTTCTTTCTTTGCATGAACATGTGGGCGGTGTTATGCAAATCTTCCCACATCGTGACGTAGACATGTGGGGGCATGTTTGAACGAGGCGTTTTAGGAGGGCGTGGACGAGTCTTAACTTTTATAAAGAATATCTCTTTGGGTTTGAGACTTTAGTCTTTGCAACTTTAGGGATCTTATCTATGCACGAACAGCTTGTAACACTCCAAAGAGAAAGGAAAATTTAAAATTGCATCATATGACCCCTTTAAAGTGGCCGTGTCTAATTTACTAGCTGCTGTCAGTGTCCTTAATGTTAAACCAAAAAAATAGAGAGAAAACCACTCAATGCTCTTGACTGAATTACTTTTGCAATTTTACAAGAATTAATCTACATTTATTTTATACAGTGAAGTCTTTGCAATGCTGTTTTACATTTGATTATTCGGTTTCTGTACCTGAACACCTACAAACTTGAAAAAATAAGGATGGGCATACTGATCCTGAAGTATCGATATATTATTTAAATTGAACGTTATAAAATCATATTGATCATGTTCTATCCTGTAATGTTACAGTTTTTTTCAACTGCTTACACACATTTTAAAAACTTTGCCTCTTGTTTTTCAAAACTTTACACACAAATCCAAGAATTCCACACACAAAATGCAAAATGCCTCACATCTCTTGCGAAAAATGAAGCACCGCATTCAAAATATCACAAACACATCTCAAACGCAAACATTTGCAAATATCTTTGCCATGATATCAATTCCTGTTAGATTTTTTTGTCACATAGAGAATTTTGTGTTGTGTTTTGCAAAAAGTGTTTTATGAAATTGAAAACTGAGTCAAAGGTCGAGAATTAGCGTATCGTTTTGCAGATTTGGTGTGTGGTTCTGCTGTTTGAGTGTCAGGTTTCAGAAATTGTGTGACAAGTAAAGTTCCTCTTCAGGAACTCGAGCTGCGTCGGAACGCCTTCTGTGACCATGCTCTGAATCACATTTGAAATCAGTCCAATAGCTGAGTGGGACGTCACGGGCGGGTGTGCTTTCTGTCATTCAGCGAAGCGCTCTGTGTGTGTCAATCATATTTATTGTTGTCTGTCAATTGTGAATAAGTTCATAAGCTCCAGCTATGTCTAAGGTTCACACTAAGACTAAGCATTTCAAGGGCGAGAGCAAGCCACGTTATAGGTTGTGTGTTCCTCCCTGCCCACATTACATCATGGGTGGGGATACACACAGCCTGTGCGTGGTTTGCTTGGGAGCGAAGCACGTAAAGAGTCGGCTCTCGAGGGGGCCGGCTGCCCGCATTGCGAGCATCTCCCACTGCGTATGCTTCGCTCCCGGAGGGCTCTCTTCGAGGAGGGAGCCTTCGCCAGAAGGCTTCCATCGAAGCGGACCAGCGGCTGCATTCATGGGGTTCGCAATTGGATCTGGCGGAGGGAATGGAGATGGGCGAGTCCCTATCTCCTTCCTCACCCACTAGATCCAGCGCCTGATCGCTGGGATCGGAAGCCCATTCTGCGGCTACATCCTCCCGGGGTGAGGGCTCAACGCTCCACCTGTCTTCCTCCTCCGAGGTTGACGTGGATGGCGTAGAAGAGGTTTCGCCCCCTCAATCGCCCCAGTATGAGGAGCTAACTGCCCTCCAAGCCGCTGCGTACAACATCAGCGCTGGTGGGCAAGGGGTACGCGGCAGCAGGTCAGGCCGGTGCGTGTCTGCACACGATGTCTGTGTTACAGGCATACCAGGCAGACCTGTTTAAAGAGCTTGATGAGGGCGAGGAACTTAACTCCGATAACATCGAGGAGTCAATTCCGTCGTCGACAGGGACCAGGAGGCTCGTAAACAGGCGGCGGTGTTTCAGCGGTTCCTCCCTCGCCGCATCTCAGCTCTGGGGGCTGCTGGGCGGGAGCAGTCCCCACCCCTACCACACCCCTCTCGGTGGCCAGTCAGTGGGAAGACACCCCCTGGTAACACGTTTCCTGCGCTGAGGCTGAGTCCTCTTGTACGATCTCGCATCCCCACGTGGGACCTGGCAGTGGTGCTAGAAGCTCTCTGTAAGCCTCCGTTCGAGCCTATTGAGGAGATTTCTGATCGCCACCTCACGATAAAGACTACCTTTCTTCTGGCGATATCTTCTCTTAAGAGAGTTGGAGATTTGCAGGCCCCATCTGTGGCCCCTTTCTATCTTGACTTTGCGCCCGTTCTGGCCAAAGCGTTTCTGTACCCTCGAGTGGGGTATGTCCCTAAAGTCCCCTCATCTGCACCGCAGCCTATCGTACTCCAGGCCTTCAGTCCTCCTCCCTTCAGGGAGCCAGACCAGCAGAAGCTAAATTGTATGTGTGCGAGCACTGGACGCATATGTCCACAGAACTGCCCTGTGGAGGAGGGCGGACCAGCTGCTTGTTTGCTACGGTCCCCCTAGGAGAGGTCTTCCAGCTACGAAACAGACCCTCAGTCGGTGGATAGTGGATGCCATCTCCATCTCTTATGAGTCCTCTGATCTCCCCTCGCCACGAGGGGTCAAGGCCCACTCCACTCAAAGTGTGGTGGCCTCTAAGGCCTTTTTTAGCAGGTGTTTCTATGCAGGACATCTGAAACACTGCGGGTTGGTCCACGTCACCCGCCCGTGACGTCCCGCTCAGCTATTGGACTGATTTCACATGTGATTCAGAGCGTGGTCACAGTAGGCGTTCCCATAGCGTTTTCCGACACAGCGTCTCGTTCCCTCGAGGAACCATGTTTACATACGTAACCTGAGACGATTTTGTGTGTAAGCAGTTGAAAAAAACTGGAATATAAATCATACAGAATAAAAAGGCTACATTTTATGCATGCAACAGCCTGTCACTGGCAGTCCCTTATGAAAATGAACCATGGCTTTACCAAAGTGACCGTAGTTCAACTAGTATTTCTAGAATTCCATAGTTACCACAACAAGTAAACCTATTTAACCATGTATAAACTAAAAATATAACCGAATATGTTGCAAATAAGGTCTATTGAATGTTAAAATGCGTTTCAAATATAAAGTTACGTGGGTATCATTACCCATTTTACTCTTAGTAATTGAATAAATTCCATAATTTAGAAATTCAGTTTAGAAGTATCGTATTGATATCGACGTTATTGGCCTTTAAAAGTATCTGTATTGTATCGCCAACAAAATAAGTGGTATCGCCCCTTATTAAATTAAATCATTGTTTAATTTGCATTTTTGTTATATTTATTTATTTATTTATTTGTGCTATTTACACAATTTCAAACAGGGCCCATGGGTACAACCACACGCTCCACACTTCACCACAATGGTAACTCGCCCAGAAAACACCAACATATATAACAGAAAGTTTTTTAATATGCCAACATAATAGAGAGTTAGATGCATACAAAATTGCATAAAATAACACTTTATTTCAACATTTTCTCTCCCCATATCCAGCCCTGTGCAAACATGATGGGAAGTGTAAAACTTATTTTGAGGTACTTGATTGAAACATGTTTTTTTTTTCAAAGTGTAGGCATGAAAAAGTCTCTCTGTCACATTTTACTAAAAAATGCATAAAATAACACTTTATTTCAACATTTTCTCTCCCCATATCCAGCCCTGTGCAAACATGATGGGAAGTGTAAAACTTATTTTGAGGTACTTGATTGAAACATGTTTTTTTTTTCAAAGTGAAAACATTAAGCCAAAACATAACCATTTCAAGTCAGTTTAACATGATGCAATCATGTTTGTCTTAAAGCCAGCTACATAAAAACAGATTGAAAACATACTTGCCCAGCAAGCAATAGCCGTCATTTCAACGTCTCGGTTAAGTATAGACCTGATATAGTCCGGCTATGTGTAACCCACTTCTAGCCCAAATAACCTTGAATTTGGTTTCATGTCGTTTTTTGGCAAAATAACTTGTGAGATGTAAGATATTCCATCATGTAAGCAAAGTAACTGCATTTACAAGATGTTTGGTTTCATTTCTTTGATATGTTCAATACGTAGCCTGTGCGTAGCCACGATTTAGCTCATAGTCAGAGCGGCTATCTGTAACCCACTTATAGTCAAACCTGATTCACTGTAGTTTTTGGCCAGACAGCGCATGAGATGGTTGATATCCCATCATGTTCGCAGTGTCAATAATATCTACAAAGATATAAGTGTCATTTCATGACATGGTCTATATGTAGCCACGATTTAG
>NW_015540842.1:2417171-2430071 GCF_001515605.1 Sinocyclocheilus anshuiensis | reverse complement strand
GAGTAAAAGTTTTATCATTTGTACGTGTTTACAAACTCAAGCGATTTTAAAACGGCGCAAGAAGAGGGCGAAAGAGCAAACAACAGAACAAACACAGCTTTGACAAAGATTAATCCATATTAATTTATACAGTGAACACGCTCAGAAGAATTGGAGAAACTGAGGAGGAGTTTCAAAATCTGGAAAAGCGGTTGGAAATTGAACAGATCCGGGCAGCAATGGTAAAAAAACAAAAACAAAAAAACTCACCAAAACAACATTTCCTCACTAAAGCTCTCATCTTTGACAAAGTCTATTTATTTTAATTATTATATTGAATTTATGACTGAACAATGGCTTGTTAGATACAGAGAGAGCATGAGCTAATTGAATAGAATATCTTTGTCATTGTACAAGTAACGTTACAATAAGATTTATTTTGAAACTTCCTTCCTCTTAAAGCTTAAGAATACAAATGATGTAAAATGGCAATATAAAATTATCAATTATAAAAAGTTTGCAGCAGTATTAAAATAGTGCAAATAGCTCAGATGTGATATGCAGCATTAAAACCTAAACAGTACAAACAGAAAACATAATGTAATAAAACGGTAGGGGTGAATTTATTGTACATTTACCCATGTACATTTGAGGTTAATGTGTGTACTGGGCTACTTTTTAGTTACAGCAACTATCACTGTGTTGTTATGAAGTCAGTTGTGCCAGACAATTTTGGAGGCAGAGACAGATTGTGGGGGGCACTAATAGAGAAAAACTTAAACTGTTGGAATAAAACTCTTTATTCCAACAGTTTAAGTTTTTCTCTATTAGTGCCCCCCACAATCTGTCTCTGCCTCCAAAATTGTCTTTTAAAGAGTTAAAGAGTTTTAAAGGGTTAGTGATGGAAAACTTGCAGGTCAATGGGCATCAATGTTTAAAGTTGGTAAACACTTGTACACGGACACACATAATACTACCCGCCTGACATTGGCATGTGTTATTCAGGTGTCAAAGTTGTGCAGAATTGAAGGAAGAAACCACAAGGGTCAAAGTTGTGCAGGATTTAAGGAAGAAACCTCAAAGACAGTGCCAGAAGGATGCTGGACAGGGAAAGCCTACAAATCTTGCCACATTAATCAAACATTGTGGTGTCAATACTCAATAAGTTACAACGCAAATCAGAAATTAAAAAAGAAAATCCTTTGCTGTCATTGTGAATGACTGCACTGTTCTCGGTCATTAGAGGTATGTGTATAAAACACACACCATTTACCAGAGAGCTTCTCTTTTTTAACACACTGCATGGTGATACAAATATATATATCATTTCTGTTTTTAGTAGGCATCCAAGCAAAAGAGAATGACTCCCTGTCACAATTAGTGTAATTAAAGTAAAAAAAAATATGTCAAGCTTTTCTTGTGCTTTTTTTTTTTTTTTCTTATTTGGCAGATGCTGTGATGACACACTCTCCCGGAGAAACAGACTTGGACTTGAGGAATGCAGTTGGGAGGCATTTTAAACCAGAAATAAAACCAATAATTAATAATTTCCTTTAAGTTCACTGTTGGTTGTTTTATTTGTTAAAATAAGTAAACCAACAAAAGGGTTAGTCTTTTTTTGAATGTTGTCATTTATCCGTAATGTTTTAATGTTAAGTGTGATAACATGCTCTTGATTCGTATTAGATTTTTTTTTCTTTTAATTATCTTAATATTTTATTTTTTCATTTTTATTATATTAAGTTGTTAAAAAATCATAAAAAATGATTTTTTAAATCATAATATTTATATTTAAGTGTATTTTATTTATAAAATGTTATTTTGTCATTAATTATTTTGTATTTTTATCTTTTTGTATTGTCTTAAGTTGTCCAAGTTGTTAAAAATGTTATTTTTCTTAATAAAAGCTGCATATTTAATTTGTTTGGATGGATTGCCATTTTGTTGTCTATTAGATGTATATATGTAGGCATTCATTAGCGGCCTATTTGATGACTGGTCTATTCTTGGGCTATGGTTAGACGTCTATTAAATTTTCACTGACAGCCCAAATTTAGCCCTGCTTTAGCCTAGACCCATATTCACTCTCTATTAGACGTATATATGTAGTCGTTTAATAGCGGTCTAATTGATGACTAGTCTATTCTTGGGCTATGGTTAGACGTCTATTAAATTTTCCCTGACAGCCCAAATTCAGCCTTGTTTTAGCCTAGACCCATATTCATCGTCTATTAGACGTATATATGTAGTCATTTAATAGCGGTCTAATTGATGACTAGTCTATTCTTGGGCTATGATTAGACGTCTATTACATTTTCACTGACAGCCCAAATTTAGCCTTGTTTTAGCCTAGACGTCTGGGCTGTGTTTAGACGGCTAACAGACGTCTTTTAAACGCAAAATTGCTTGCTGGGTGGTTACTAACGTAACCTCAGTTCCCTGAGATATGGGAACGAGTACTGCGTCTGCTAATACGCTATGGGAAGCCTTTTTTTCAATAACGCAGTGTAACTGCACGGCCATTGGTTGTTGTAGTACACTTTTTAAAAACGAACCAATGGCTCGGCAACGGTGTTCCACGAACCTATGACCATGAAGCCCGCCGAAGCCCGCCAGAATGGGCGGGCCATCTAGGTATATAAGCAGGCGCTTAACCATAGGATTCAGGTTACTTCGACCGAAGCTACGACAGAGTTGTGCAGCTACATAGCACAGCTAGCAACGCAGTACTCGTTCCGGTATCTCAGAGAACCGAGGTTACTTTAATAACTTCCCTATCGATATTTCACTCGTACTGCGTCTGCTAAGACGGTATGGGAACCAGTACAATCACGCCGTGCTATGGCAGAGGAAAGACTACATGGGTAACCTTGCCTTAGGCACCTCAGGACTCAAAGGGACAAGAATAGTAAACACTTTCCAAGGCGAACGGGCTAAGCTCACAGAGGTCACGCCTGGCCTGAGTGGTCATTCCAGAAGATAACTCTCTAGCCCATTCTCTCTCTAGTGCGGCCACCGAAGCAAACAAAGAGCTATTCTGACTGCCTAAACGGGGCGGAACGCTCAATGTAAATTCTAAGCGCCCTAATGGGGCAGAGTAAATTCAACTCCTGGTCCTCTTCTGAGGGAGGAAGCACAGAGAGTGTAATGATCTGTGCCCTGAATGGAGTAGAGAGCACCTTGGGTATATAACCATGCCTCGGTTTCAGGATGACTTTAGAGTAGCCAGGCCCAGACTCTAGGCAGGTAGGGCTCAGAGAGAGCGCCTGTAAGTCTCCCATTCGTTTGACCGATGCTAATGCTAGCAGCAGAGCGGTTTTCAACAACAGGGACCGAAGGTCAACGGACTTCAGCGGCTCAAAGGGAGAGCCCTTCAGGGCTCTCAGAACAGTGGGCAGATCCCATGCAGGGACAGTGAGGGGACGGGGTGGATTCAGCCTCCTGGCTCCCTCAGAAAACAGACAACTAAGTTGTTTCTGCCCACCAACTGGCCCGCTATAGGGGCATGGGAAGCAGCTTTAGCTGCTACATAGACCTTGAGCGTGGATGGGGAGTGCCCCTTATCCAGCAGCTCTTGCAAGAAAAAAAAATCACTGATACGTCACAGACGGACAGGTCCTCTGTGCGGGTTAAGCACCAGGCTGACAACACAGACCACTTGAGGGCGTAGAGGCGTCTTGTAGACGGGGTTCTAGCCTGAGAAATGGTATTTAGAACACACTCTGGGAAGTTTGCAGGCTCCCATCGAGTGGCCAAAGGTGCAGAGCCCACAGGTCTGGCTGGGGGTGCCATATCGTCCTGTTCTCCTGAGAAAGGAGATCCCACCTCAGGGGAATGGGCCACGGGGCTGCTACGAGCAGCTGTGATAGCTCTGATAACCAATGCTGGTTTCTCCAGAGCGGGGCCACCAGGAGAACCTTGCGTTCTTGTTCCCTGATTCGCCTGATTACCTGTGGGATCAGGGCAATCGGGGCGAAAGCGTAAAGAAGGAGGTTGGGCCAGTCGTGGGCCAACGCGTACCTGTCCTTGGAATAATTGATTGGGCAATGAGAATTGTCTTTTGAGGCAAAGAGGTTGACTTCTGTCTTGCCAAAGACCTCCCAAATTTTCTGAACCGTCTGCGGATGGAGCATCCACTCTTCTGAGGGGACTTTGCTCCGTGACTACACGTCCGCTCCTTGGTTCAGTTTGCCCGGAACGTGCGCTGCTCTCAGCGAGCGCAGGTTGAGCTGAGCCCATTCCAAGAGGTGCTCTACTAGTACAAAGAGGCACCTCAAGGAAAGCCCTCCCTGGCGATTTATGTAGGACACAGATCTCTCAAATTTTTTGAACCGTCTGCGGATGAAGCATCCACTCTTCTGAGGGGACTTTGTTTCGTGACAACATGTCCGCTCCTTGGTTCAGTTTGCCTGGAACGTGCGCTGCTCTCAGCAAGCACAGGTGGGCTGAGCACATTCCAGGAGGTGCTCTACCAGCACTAAGAGTCGCCTCGAGCAAAGCCCTCCCTGGCGATTTATGTAGGACACCACAGTCATGCTGTCCGAGCGGACCAGAACGTGGCATCCCCTCAGGTCTGGCAGGAAGGTTTGTCAGGCTCGACATACCGCCAGCATTTCCAGGCAGTTGATGTGAAGACCTTCCTCTGCCTTCGACCAATGGCCGAAAGTCGGTTTTCCTTCGCACAGAGCTTTCCAACCCGTGTTGGAAGCATCTGTCAAAACCACCTTTCTCCTGCAGACCATTCTCAGGGGGGCGCCCTGTTCCATCCACTGAGCGTTCTTCCAAGGGGTCAGGGCTGTTACACAGGCCTGGTCTACCCTGAAGAGCAGGCGTCCATGATGCCATGCCTGGGATGGAACCTGTGGTTTCAGCCAGCACTGAAAGAGGCGCATACGAAGCAAGCCCAACTGTAGCACTGGAGATGCTGCAGCCATAAGGCCCAGCATCTTCTGAAATGCCTTGAGGGGCGAGAGGCTCCGATCTCGAAGGAAGCCGTGACCTGCTGTATGGCCAGAGCACGCTCTGTCATGACCACTGCTCTCATTTGGGTTGAGTCGAACACTGTTGTAGTGAATTTGCTTTCGTCAAACTAGGGAGGCGAAATAGTGTAGTGATGGGTACTCACGTCACAGATGACATTATGATTTTGGATCATGTGTCACTTAAGGTGCAGTTATGAGTACATCACATAAGAAAGATTGGTGGGATATTTAACTTGTAGAACCTTTAGTGCATTATCAACACAAGAAAGACACAAGTGTAAAAAAAAATATTAACAAAAGATAGACAAGAGTAATCAACAACTACTAAATGAATACTATGAATGAAAAAGGAATAATGTGCATAAGATGCATAAAATGCAAGTCATTATCTTGGATGTTGCTATGTCAGAGCTATGTTATCTGGAAAGATAAACTGTCACTACTCTGAAACAAGTAAGGTGAAGAACCTTATTATGCATCAAGCAAATACCTGAAAGATTATTTGTTATCAACTGCAGTCAGCTATATAATATCTAATGTAAATCAGATATATGATATACTGATAATATACAACAATGCCAAGTTCTCTGGAAGAGGTTTGGATAAGTGATATTTACGTTCTCTGTGGTCGAGTGAACAGTCTGGTGGCGGTGATTTCATCCACTGGTTGTGCTGGTAACAATGCAGTGGGGAAAGGAGTAGGAATCCGTTTCGATAGCCTTGAACATGAAGCGCTGGAGGATTGGTATCTGTTGTTGCCTCTTCCCTCATGGGCCAGAGGTTCAGAACGTTGGTGATCTGTTGCAGTCCTTTCCTTGACAGGACTCAGACTCAGAACGGAGGTTGATCTGCTATTATCTTACCCTTGCAGGCAGGAGACTCAGAAATTGTTGCTCTGTTGCAGTCTCACCTTCACAGGACGGAGACTCAGAACAAGGAGTGTCTTTTGAGAAGGTACTGTTATCTCTTTCCGATGAGGAGGAGATTGCAATTTGGCGCTTCTCCATTTCCAGACTGTGATTGGCTGTTTCCATCAGAGTGGGGGGACATGGTGTGGCCCACCCTTCTTTCCTCCTGTGGAACTTATTTGCATAGTCCAAACACACATTTAGAAAAGTGTCACTAAAGCTTTACCAATGCATTAATTCATTTACCAAACCACAACCATAATACCTTTGGTAATGTTACGAACACATTAAGTGCAAACATGATGGAAAAAGATTGAACTGTCATGCAGGCATTACTTTGTCCACTAACAGCTGATTTTGTGTAAGATGTTGCACTACATATCGCTGTCACTGAGAATACTTATTCCAATGAATAAGTATGAGGTAGGTGTGTTGTAGTTGGCATCAGTTTTAAGGTTTGAAAACATAGTTATGAATGGATTTGGATGGATCTCTGTGATCTCTCTTTGTTTCACCCACTGCTGCTGCGTCTGACGATCCTAAGGAATTTTTATGACAGTCACAGGCCAAACCTTAGCAATCAGTCTCAAATTGGGTAAAGGGCAGAAACTGCATTTTGACCAATGAGAAGTCCTGTCCTTCCTGGGCTTGGTACCAAAGTCTTCTTCTTGCCCTCTAAGAGGTGTCTGGCTGTTGTCCTGGCATCTTTATCTGATAGCGTTGGACAGTTTGTTTATGTTAGTCCACCAAGATCCAATCAAAATATAGCAAACCTTTGTCCACTATTGTGGTCCGAGAGGGGCCCCGCCATAAACTGGGCCCTGGAATGTGCTTTCCACTACACTGTTCCCAGGAATGATATTTGTTGGCTGGGGGACAGTACACTCTTGGCAAAATAGACCCTGAGCCCCAGGCATTCTAATTGGCTGAGGAGGAAGGCCCTGTAAGACAGTGACTCCGCCTCTGACTGGGCCAGAACGAGCCAGTCGTCGAGGTAATTGAGAAACAACGAGCTCTTGGCAAAATTGACCCTGAGTCCCAGGCACTCCAGGTGGCTGAGGAGGAGGGTCCTGTCTGATATTAATTCTGCCTCTGACTGGGCCAGAACGAGCCAGTCGTCGAGGTAATTGAGAATGCAGATTCCCATCTGCCTCAGAGGGGAAAGAGCCGCATCCATGCACTTCGTAAAAGTGCGTGGAGCCAGAGACAGTCCGGAGGGAAGGACCGTGTATTGATAAGCCACTCCCTCGAAGGCAAATCTCAAGAATCGCCTGTGGTAGGGGCTGTCTGGATGTGAAAGTAGGCATCTTTCAAGTCCAGAGAAAAGAACCAGTCCCCTGGGGGGATTTACGAGAGGATTTGTTTCAGTATAGTCATCATGAATGACCGTTTCATGAGGGCGCGATTCAGGCGTCTGAGATCGCGGATGGGCCGTAGGCAGCCATCCTTCTTTGGGATGAGGAAGTAATGGCTGTACAAGCCTGACTCGCTCTGAGCTGGAGGAACCGTCTCCACGGTTCCCTTTGCCAGCAGATTTCTCACTTCAGAGCGCAGGACGTGTGCGTCTTTGCTCTGAACCAAATTGGGGACTAGTCCACTGAAACGCAGGGGTCTTCGAGCGAATTGAAGTGAATTGCCTCGCTTTATTATCCCCAGAACCCATTCTGACACTCCGGGGGTGGCTTGCCATGCCTCGACCCGGGAAGTCAGGGGTTGAATTGGTTCGAATGACTGGTCGCTGAAAGGGAACATGGGACTAGTGAGAAATAGAAGAGGAATTTTGCTCTCTTTTTGAAAATGTTTGTGTTTTATTTTGCCCGCTATAACAGCAGATTGCTGCTTGGGCGCTTGAATGGGCCCAGAGTTTGCAACAAACACATCGCTGCCTGCACTGGACGGGGTGATTGGCAGCTTAAGAGAGGCAGCTTGGGGGATGATCCGACTGCAGAGAGACTTGGCCCCCTCCTCTTTCTGTCCCGTAGATCAGGACAACGCCTGAGGCGCAGGGTCCAGCACTATGTTGTCCGGGGTCCCTGGTGCTTCGGAAACGGGTAGCGTTTGGCCAAGCAGGAACGCCGTTGAGGCTCAGGCTTGGCTGGCTAGGCAGCAGCGGTGGCGGCGGTGCAGGCTTTGCGGGCTGCTGAGTCGGCGCAGACTTGGGTCAACTAGAAGCAGCAGCAGAGCTAGAGCGTTATGGCAGGAAGTGTCGCATGGCTTGGGATGACTTCTGTACCTAAGTGAAGTGCTCAGCGAAGTCCGAACAGACCACTGGAGGAGACCGGGGCGTCAAGGACCTTGTCAGCGTCCTTGATCTCCGTTAAGGTCAGCCATAAGTGGCGCTCGAGCACCACAAGACTGGCCATGGAGCGCCCTATAGCCTAAGCTGTGAGCTCACTCGCGTCCGAGCGCTGTGATCCTCTGCCCCACTGTTTTGTCCTCACAGGCTCCTGGGAGGAAGAAAATGGGAGGGCACAAGGGGCGGAGTCGCTATCTGAAAAGAAAGCCATCCGCGAGCGCAGAGATGCGAGACTCATGCTCTCACAATGAGAACAATCCGTCTCAGTGAGCACGGATTCCATGTGGGATTTCCCCAAGCAGGAAGCACGGTGGCCGACATCAGCGTGCAGGGGAGACCTGCACACTCTGCAATAACGGTGCGGCATTTCAATCAACGCCGCTGAAATTTGCTCTTTAGAAATGTGCTCTTTTTAAGGCTTGCCGGATGGCGGCAGGGGAAGCTGGACCACTGCTGTGCGGTGCTGAAGGTAGCGGGAAAGGTGGCGAATCAGCCGAGCAGAGAGGTCGCTCGTTCCTTCTTCAGTCAGCGAAGATCAGCGAAGAACGTAGTCGTTGCTGAAGGAGAAGAAATCTGAATCCTATGGCGAAGCACCTGCTTATATAGCCAGATTGCCCCGCCCATTCCGGCGGGCTTCAGCGGCCTTCCTGGCCATAGGTTCGTGCAGCACCACTGCCGAGCCATTGGTTCGTTTTTAAAAAGTGTACCAATGACGAACCAATGGCTGTGCAGTTACAGTGCGTTATTGAAAAAAGGCTTCAGTTCAGGAGAAAAAAGGACTTTTTCCCATAGCAACTTAGCAGAAACAGTATGAGTGAAGTATCGATAGGGAACTGTAGATGTGGACACAACTGCCACAGATAACAATATATTATAATAATATAGTAATTAAAAAATAAAACCTTACGTGTTTCTAATGATTTATAGTTATAGGCATGTTAACAGATCATCCTATAGTTTTTTGTAATATCAAAGTTTTATGTAGGCCAACATAAAAGTATTATTATTATAATTATTATTATATTTATTTTTTAATACACTATAGTGAAATGATGTAATTGCAATAGTACTATTTCTTATTACAGCAGCAAACTGTGTTAAGTGACAGCAATAATAACAATTCAAATTTTAGGAGTGCATTAAGGAGGCAGCTGTATCAGTGGCTGATGACGATGTAAGTGTTACATTATAATGTTTTTGTTAGCCTATCCAGTTGAAGCCACTAGATGCGGCGCTGCTGCATTGTTCATTAAAAATATTGCAGAAAAAGAGAACATCAATGCGGAGAAAATCTTGTTTACGTCAAAACTGAAACCAAGCCGTTCACACAGAACGCATATTTTTCACATTTGTTCTAGAGGGACATCTATCACCGTTGCACTCGCATCTCGCACAAAAGAGCTGCATGTTTAGAAAGCTATGTAAAGAAGAAAAAAAAAAAAAAACATATCGAGACTTTATGATGGGGGGTTTTCCCCATCCCACTGCATCTCATGTTTTTAAATGAAAAATGTACTCTGTGTGATTGGCTTTCCGCCCTTTGTATTAAACTATGCATACATACATGATGCTGTTTTGTTATATAGTTGTTTAAGCAACGTAATTAATTATAATTGTTTTATAAACATTATTTTAAACATTATGTACTTTTTTCCCACAGATAGTCATGTTTTCTTATGCTTTGAATGAACATGCATTAGTAATATTTTGCTCAATGCACCCTCTTGTGGCCTCAGCAGAGAAGCCAAAAGTTTTTCTTCACCGTAACTGAAATTATGCATTTTAAATTTGAATATAATTCGAATTTTGATAATATTTCAGTACAAAATTCGAATTTAGTTTTTCAGCCATTTTGACAGCCGTAGTGGCTAGTGCTCTGTTCTTTGCTGTGGTGTGCTGGGGAGAGGGTTGCCCGCATGGGAGATAGAAGCAGAGTCAACAAACTTATCAAGAAGGCTGGCTCTGTTATCGGTACATAATTTGACACGGTCCAGCAGGTGGCAGAGTGGAGAATACTCTCTCTAAACTGAGATTGATAATGAACAATCCCTCACATCCACTCCACGCTCTGGGGGTGATCAATAGTAGCACCTTCAGTCACAGACTGATTGCACCAAAATGCAAGTCTGAGTGTAGCAGAAAGTCTTTTCTATCAGTGGCTCTCATATTGTTTAATGTGTTGTGATAATAACATGAATTACTGGTACTGTGTATATAGTAAAGATCTAGTACAGTCTAGTCTTGTACTTATATTATTATTTGCACTTTATTCTCTCGATTTTATATTGTAGATTTGTAGAGTTAGAAATTACTTGTTTGTTATGTGTGGTGCTGTGTTTTGTGTGTTGAAGCTGCCGTGAAAATGTAATTTCCTCTAAAGGATCAATAAAATATCAATCAATCAATCAATCAATCAATAACATTTATTGCAACCCTTCCATTGCAGAGCCTTTAAAAAAATATCTCACTTAGTTCACCCAAAAATGAAAATTCAGTCATTAATTACTCACCGGTGGACTTGTTTTGAAAGTATTGAATTTAATAATTTAATTCAGTTCATTAGAAATACAAATGATATATATATATATATATATCATTTGTATTTCTAATGAACTGAATTAAATTATTAAATTCAATACTTTCAAAACAAGTCCACCACATTGCATTCAGAGAACTTCACAAAAATAAATATCACACACAAAAATCCATGGTTTTCTTGAGAAATAATTTTCTTATTTAATGATTTTAAAGTCTGTGTTTAAGTGTATATCAATATTCTTAAGGACTTACCAGCCAGGATACTGTACAAAGAAAACATGCCAGTAGCAATACATGTTTTAACCTGTTGACTGATAATACACAGAATTTAGCAATTTCCAAGTCCGTCAAAACATGAAACCATTTTGACCCATAATATGTCAAATGTAAATATGTGCAAAAACCAGTGATTACCTGTTGGATTTGATTTCCTCATGGATGGTGTGACCATGGCTAAGTCCGCTGTTCTCCTAGAAAAATTTTGTATCAGCTAGTGATCTAAGTTCAACCTTAAACCAGTGTTCTGTTAAACTGGTCACACTGCTCTGAAAATGAGGCATGACGTGACATTTAGGTGGAACAACACAGCTGTCCTCAGTAATACTATTTTGTTTATCCAGTTTGCCTTATAGTAAGAGTTTGTCAGATAATAAGAGATTCTTGCTCTATAGATTATTATTTATTTTTATTTTTTTTAAATAAGAACACAATAATTTCTCAGAGAGTGTAGGCTCTGTGGCACTTTTATAAAATTATTTTATCGCAAGGAAAATATACCACAAGGAACACTGATAAAAATGCACTGCAAGATGGCACCAACAAAGGTGTCACAAACGAGACTCCCACAGTGCCTCCCACTCGCCACCAGAGGGAGCTTTCCCCTGAGTATCGAACTCCAATTCGGACTACATTTCCCACTCACGTACCTGACTCTGATTGCACTTGCACCTGACATGAACGTGGTTTTGCGCAACTTGTGTAGCACCTTCAGTCACAGACTGATTGCACCAAAATGCAAGTCTGAGTGTAGCAGAAAGTCTTTTCTATCAGTGGCTCTCATATTGTTTAATGTGTTGTGATAATAACATGAATTACTGGTACTGTGTATATAGTAAAGATCTAGTACAGTCTAGTCTTGTACTTATATTATTATTTGCACTTTATTCTCTCGATTTTATATTGTAGATTTGTAGAGTTAGAAATTACTTGTTTGTTATGTGTGGTGCTGTGTTTTGTGTGTTGAAGCTGCCGTGAAAATGTAATTTCCTCTAAAGGATCAATAAAATATCAATCAATCAATCAATCAATCAATAACATTTATTGCAACCCTTCCATTGCAGAGCCTTTAAAAAAATATCTCACTTAGTTCACCCAAAAATGAAAATTCAGTCATTAATTACTCACCCTCATGTAGTTCCAAACCCGTAAGACCTTCATTCATCTTCGGAACACAAAGTAAGATATTTTTTATTAAATCTGAGAGCTCTCTGACCCTGCATAGACAGCAACGTAACTGAAATGTTCCCAGGTCCAGAAACGTAGCAAGGACATGGATGAAATAGTCCATGTGACATCAGTGATTCAAGCATAATGTTATGAAGCTACAAGAATACTTTTTGTGCACAAATACGACAAAAATAATGACTTTATTCAACAAGTCTTCTCTTCCTCATCCTATCTGCAGCGGCGCCCCACCATTGTGAAGAGTAATACATACTGAATAAAGTCGTTATTTTTGTTTTCTTTTTTCTTTAATGTGTCATCAGTTTAAAATAGACATGACGCATAATGAAGTATGGAGGTGTATTTATCAGGACTTTCTGATGAATAGAAAGATTGAAATAAAAAAAAAACAGACATTTGAAAAAGAAAATAGAAATTTGTATTTTTTGACATTATTTAAAAATGCATTTTAGTAATTTATAATGACTTTACACATAAATAAATAAATAACCCTGCCCCAATGGAAAACTAAAAACCAATACAAATGTTTTCAAGAGCTTTGGAAAAGGAACAGCAGAAGACACAATGATCCATCTCAAACAGAAAACTCCTCTGTAAAAAAATCTCCTGTTTATACCCTCAACAGGATTTCATAACGAGTCTCTATAAACAATAATATGTGAGACAGAATGTGAAAGATTTGTCCTGTACTGACATCACAACATCGCATACAACACACACACATATATATATA
>NW_015540842.1:2406004-2417161 GCF_001515605.1 Sinocyclocheilus anshuiensis | reverse complement strand
AACAACGGGTCTGTGTAGTAAATGCTGCTTCATGTGAAAGCACGCACGTGATGGAGATTTACCACTGATTACAGAAGTGGCTTTACTGACAAGATGTAAATATCGCATGCGATTTATCGTGCAGCCCTACTCATTGATCACAAATTATATGCCAAAGCTGAGAAGTGTGAGTTTCATGAGACCAGTACATAATTTATGGGCTATATCATCAGTCAGAGGGGAGTGGTGATGGATGAGAAAAAGTTCAGAGCTGTTCTAGATTGGCTGCAAACGGCAACTTTAAAGGTGACATATTATGCCCCTTTTTACAATATGTAATATAAGTCTCTGGTGTGGCTGTGAAGTTTCAGCTCAAAATACTCCACAGATCATTTATTATATAATTTTGAAAATGCCTATTTTGAGTGGAAGCAGAAACAAGCTGTTTTTCGGGCCTGTGTCTTTAAATGCAAATGAGCTGCTGCTCCCCGCCCCCTTTTCCAGAATAGAGCTGCGCCTTTACAGCTCGTATCTGCTAAAAAAAATCTGTTTTGGTTCTGATTATCATGTTTATCGCGCTGAAATCATGCTTTTTAAATCATATGAGTTTAAACTTCAGATATAAGGTTTTCTGAGCGCACACATCCGAAGCACATGGACAGAAAGCTGCTGTCACAGCATGTGAGTACTAAACTAAGATCTAATTCACACACAAGTTTACGTTAAAAACTCACACGAGTTACAAAAACAGTTGGTTATGTCTGTGAAGGTAAACTGCTGGGAAATAAATCGCTTGTTTATTTTAGATCTGTGTGGCAGCAGCAATATACAGTAGCCTAAATAAATCAATAAATCCACTGCTCTGTTGTCTCTTCTGAGGCTGGGACTCTAAATAGTGTTCTGTGTGAGTCTGTGCAGCGAAAGACAGAACAGTTAGCATGTTTTGCTCAAACTTTCGCCATGGCATTAGAGCTGGTACACCGTTGTCACTTGCAAAAACGGTGCCTTGAGTGGAAGTTTACAGATTAAGGGGCGGTAATATTATAATGAGATCCCTTTGCCACGTCACCAAGGGAGCGAAATCAGATGCGCTCGTTTTCTCAGACGCTTGAAGAAAAAGGCTTACCAAAACAAAGTGATTGGGTTAATCTTTTTCACATTTCCTTGGTTGGTAGATGCACCAGGGACCTTGATTATAGCACTTAAAACCTAGAAAAGTCAGATTTTCATGATATGTCACCTTTAAAGGAGCTACAACGTTTCTTGGGATTTGCACATTTCTACTGGTGCTTCATCAGAAATTTCAGTTCGGTGGCTTCTCCCCTAACCACCATGATGAAAAGAAATACTTCGCATCTCACATGGTCTACCGCAGTGTTGGAAGCTTTCACGGAACTCAAATCACGTTTCACATCTGCTCCCATTTTCCATCACCCTGATCCTGAACTTCTATTCATAATCGAAGTGGACGCCTCAAATACTGGCATTGGAGCCATCCTGTCACAGCGACATGGCTGTCCGCCCAAGCTTCACCCTTGTGCCTACTTTCCCCGCAAACTCAGCTCAGCCGAACAGACCTATAACGTCGGAAACAGAAAATTGTTGGCCATGAAATCAGCTATGGAGGAGTGGCGACATTGGCTAGAAGGATCGAAACACCCCTTTGTTGTTCTTACTGACCACAAAAATTTAGAATATCTACGATCTGCCAAAAGACTGAACCCTAGACAGGCCTGATGGGCACTTTTTTTTTACACGTTTCGATTTCTCTGTCACCCGGTTCTAAGAATACCAAAGCTGACGCCTTGTCACGTCAACACGACTGTCCAAACCCCAGTAATCCCGAAGAAACCCTTCTCCCAGAGTCATGAATCGTGGCCCCAGTCCAATGGGACATCATGACAGAACTTGTTCAGGCTAATTTACAAGAACCCTCCCCTCCCTAATGTCCCCCTGACAAGACCTTTGTACCTCAGGAACTCCGAAAAAAGGTCATACAACACGTTCACTCTGTGCTCAGCTCTGGTCATCCTGGGATTACTGCGACTCTCCACTTTCTCCAGAACAGCTTCTGGTGGCCAACCATGAGGACAGATACAATAGACTTTATCCACAGATGCATCACCTGTAACGAGAGCAAGTCTCCCAGACAACTACCATCCGGCTTATTGCACCCTTTGCCGGTTCCCTGCCGACCATGGTCTCATCTGGCTATAGATTTTATCACTGATCTCCCCAAATCCAATGGCAATACCACAATACTCACCGTCATAGATCGTTTCTCCAAGGCCTGTCGCTTAATTCCACTTCCCAAACTACCCACAGCTTTCGAAACGGCTGAATCCCTATGCAACTTTGTGTTTCGTTTCTATGGTCTCCCTGAGGATATAGTGTCGGATCGAGGTCCCCAATTCACCTCGAGAGTATGGTCAGCTTTCTTCCAAAAACTTAATATCAACATCAGCCTCACTTCAGGATATCACCCGCAATCTAATGGCCAGACTGAGCGGCTCAATCAGGAGATCACACGATTCCTCAGATCCTACTGCCAACAGAACCAAGCAGACTGGAGCCGATACCTCCCACTCGCCACCAGAGGGAGCTCTCCCCTGAGTATTGAACTCCAATTTGGACTACATTTCCCACTCACGTACCTGGCTCTGATTGCGCTTGTACCTGACCTGCATTAGTGGACTATTAATACAGCTCTCAGACTCTCCTTCTTTGCGATGTCTTGTATTGCCCATTTCAATGTGCAATATTGTACATTTCTGAGCGTTTCTTCCCGTGTCTTGTCTTCCTGTGGATTACCTTTGGATTGTTTATTCTCATCGTGATCGCCTGTCACCTGCCCTGGACTCTTTGCTATTGTGAACTGATTATTGATTTACTGCTGCCTGCCCTGACCTCATGCCTGTCCCTGGATTCCGAGTTATCTCATCTTTACTGTTGTGTTTGCTGGTGATTGACCCTGCCTGTTCTACTTCGTTTTCAATAAAGCTGCAAATGGATCCTCACTCTGTTGAAGTCTCGTTACAGAAGGGCTATATGAATTAATAGATACAATTAAATGACCAGATTGCAGGTGAAAACCAACTATGATGGTCAAATGGGTTTGTTCCAGTAGAGACAGACATGGCATGGTGTTTTTTTTTTCTTTCTTTTTTTCTGTCTGTTATGGTTGGTTTCAATAGCGCATTAAATATGTAAAAATATCTAACATGATTTCTCTTGGATTAATTTTATACATAAACAATTTTAACAGGGGCTTTTAAATTTTCACAAAGCCCTCATTTAGTCTATGGGACTCCATCAGTCTATGTGATTTTTTTCCTACTTTTTGTTCATTTAATAGGTGAAAATTTTAAGTCCATCTGCTTGAAAACCTGTCCTTAACAAGCCTGTTTTCAGGGTGTTGTCCATTACAACAATAGATGCATGCTTCAAACAACTAATTCTCAACATAACATCCCCTCCCCTGCCTTTAAAACTGTGGCATTGCTAACAATCTGAGGTGTGCACTTCTGTTTGAGGTATTTGCATGGTACAATAATTCTGATTAGATTGTAAATCTCGCTGATTAGACTCGTGAAACTCGAAAGTCTGGGCTGGCTCCTAATGTGATGAGGTAAAGAGGTGAAGTTTTCTTTGTGTATGACTGTGTGGTGTGACAAAGCTAGAAGACAGAATGCAGAGGGTGCTTCTACAGGTGCATCTCAACAAATTAGTCGTGGAAAAGTTCATTTATTTCAGTAATTCAAATCAAATTGTTTTTTATTGGTCTTATGAAGTATTCTAATTTGTTGAGATAGTGAATTGGTGGGTTTTTGTTAAATGTGAGCCAAAATCATCACAATTAAAAGAACCAAAGACTTAAACTACTTCAGTCTGTGTGCATTTAATTTATTTAATACACGAGTTTCACAATTTGAGTTGAATTACTGAAATAAATGAACTTTTCCACGACATTCTAATTTATTGAGATGCACCTGTATATCAGAATTGTTTTCTCTAATATGATATGTGCCCCCTATCTGGATATGGCGGGTTACTCATACAAAGCATGGGATGCACCGTTTCAACCATGTTATGAAGTCTGAGTAGGAGCTTTCTGCCTTGAGAGTTCTGTAGAAACACTCAAGGCCTTTTCACACTGAATGCGAAAATTTGGTGCGAACGTTCGGCACGATGGCACTTTTGAATCGAAACAAGATCCCTATGGAGCTATTCACACCAGGAGCGATCATTCGCGGCACGAAAAAGTGAGGACTGTTTTTCATCCTGTTTGTTGATTTTTCCCCCGTTGCTCTGTGACAAAACGGGCCATCCATTTATATTTGAGCTAAGATCACATGCCCGGAGCAGCTGCTGTTTCACAAAAGGGTGAGAGTGGTGACACTGTTTTGAAAACCAGTTTTTCTGTACATGAAATATGAAAGCAAATAGACATATGATTATGATGATATATTTTCTGTATGTGTTTTATGTAGCTCGTAATATTTTTATAACAATAAAAGGATGTTTATGACAAATGAGAAGCAGGTGTTGCGTTCAATCCATTATAAAACACAAAGAGTGCATGTCTGCCTTTTATGCAGCTATATTATATATAGTTTGTGTTTCTGGTGTAGAACCAAATTTTTATTAATCTTATTATTATTTTTTTTTTTTGTTGTATATTGAGCAGCGGACAATGTTAAATCTATATACGAGATACTTATCTAATCAAAAATGCAGGCTGTGAACTGTGAATTCTTGATGTTCTCGCTCAACAAAGGCAGCACCCATTGAAAAACACTCAAAGTGTGTTTATGGGAGTTGTTAGGTAGTTGCTGATCCTGACATGACTGCCACACTATAGCGATTGAGCATTATATTGAAGTCCGCTGACGTGTTGCCATTTTTCTCGGCACTACTGTTAAATAAACAATAGCGCCTACACTGCCGCTGTTTTGTTGTCATTCATCCACGGGGTTCAACTAGGTGTGGTAGGCTCTGCTGTGACATAAGCGAGCCCTGACACTGCTGTCTGCACATGCTCTCATACAAAAAAGCTGTTTTCGCAGATCAAGAATGTCCTTCCTCGTTGAGTCCATAGTTTAAGCTTTTAAGCTGCCTGCCTTGCCGCTGGACCAGTTCTTTTTTTGTTTACAGTGTTTGAATTTTGTGATGGCGGGTTTTGTTCAATTGTTGTTTTTTTGAGATCTCATATGGTGCACACGGTGAAAGGTAATGATCTGTACAGTTTCGGCTGGTAGTTTAAACTGATTTTTCATAAATTAACTGATTTTCCAGGGTCATCTAATGTTTGTTCCGGTATGCCTAAAACCAATTGTCCCTCATGCTACGCATTTGCAAGTCCAGAATGCTGTCTTTTATGCTTTGTTTTTTGATAACGGAGTGGTGACCTGGAATGCCTCATGTATCACTTCGATCAGTGTGATCCTGGCATCAAGTACGGAAAGTTTATTTTCAATGTAAAGCAGAATGTCGCTCATCTCTGTGCAGCACAGAGGTTTAGGTGATGCGGATGGTTCTGTACCAGAGCTGGAGAGTGAATCGAGATGTGGTTTCTTGGAGTTTGGAGTGGGGTTATTTTTTCAGTTTTCTTTTAGTCTGGTTTGTTCCTGTTCATGGTGCAGCAGAATCTGTTGTAGGGTGTGTTGATATATTATTCAAGGTGATCCAGTTTATATAATGTTATAGTTCAGTTTACAAAAATGTAAACTATTCTAAAAAGAAAGTGAGAGAGGGGCTATTCTAAAAAAAATAAAATAAAATGAGGAGAGAGTGGAAAACATAAGTTAGTCAGTAAAATCCCCAGCTAGGTTATTTTACTAAAGCTGATGATGGAGTTGTGGAACAGCAAGTGGACCGGGCACATGGAGCAGATAAAACACAGCGTCATCGTCCCCACAGATTTTAGGTTAGTTTCAGTATTAACTTGATGGATGTATATCGCTTTTTGTGTTTGAACAAAGTATATTCGCTTAAGGGTTGAGAGATAGCCCAACTCTCAACCTCATTTACTCAACCTCAAGCTGTTCTAAACGTGTATGAATTTCTTTGTTCTCCTCAACATAAAAGAAGATATTTTGAAGAATGTTCATAACCAGAAAGTTTCTGGTCCCCAATAGTGTATTTTTCATAAGTCATGGGGGCCCATCAACTGTACTAGTATTGTTCCAAATATATAGCCTACATTTGCATTCAGCAGCAAAAGGAAACTCATACAGGTTTAGAACAACAACAGAACTTTAATTTTTGGGATATCCCTCTAAAGCAGCCTAATATAGCTGCTGTTACAATGTATGTCAGAAAGAAAATCACTCACTGTGCTTGACCGAATCACTTTTGTAAAATAAATAAGAATGAATGTATATTGAATTTATACAGTGAAAACTTCTTAAAGGGGTCATATGATGCTGCTAAAAAGAACATTATTTGCTTAGCGTGAGCTGAGGCTGGGCTAGAGTGAGCAGAGGCGGCGGGGTTGAGAACGCCACGCCCGGCGGATTCGACGAAGGAACGGGAACCACATGTGACGACCCCGGGCTGGACTCCGCTTCGTCTACGGTGAAAGCCGATCCAGCGATCCACAGCACTAAGTTGATGTATTCCCTCAGCGACCAGCACAGATCAGCTCTAGGCATGACGAAGCGGATATCGTCCTCTTTTGGAAGACCAAACAAAGTAGTTTCGCTTTCACAATGAAGCACACAGCATCATCACGACATGGTGGCAGCGGCAATAATACTACAGTGAGAATAAAAGTTACGCCTTCTTTCTTTGCGTGAACATTTGGGCGGCGTTATGCAAATCTTCCCACATAGTGAGGTAGATATGTGGGGGCGTGTTAGAACGAGCCGTTTTAGGTAGGTGTGGTTAACTCTTAACTTTTATAAAGAATATCTCTTTGGATTTGAGACTTTAGTCTTTGCAACTTTACAGATCTTCTTTATGCACCAAGAGCTTGTAACACTCCAAAGAGAAAGGAAAAATTTTAATTGCATCATATGACCCCTTTAAGGACTTCTTAAAGTAATCAATTCTTAAATGTAGGGATACAAAATTTATATGGTAAGAGCCATGCCTTTTTTAAATTAATATTTTCTAGTAGGGAATTCAAAAAAAAAAAAAGAGAGAGAAATTAGTGCTGTCAAACCATCCAAAAAAAATTTTTTTGTTTACATAATATATGTGTGTGTACTGTGTATATTTATCATGTATATATAAATACACACATATAAAGTATATATTTTGAAAATATGTACATGTATTTACATGTATATAATTATATTTAAATTATTTATATTACAGATAAATATATTTAATATATAAACTTAACATTTTTTCTTAAATATATACATGTATGTGTACATAGAAAAAGTCTTAGATCTTTGAGTTCAGCTCATGAAAAATGGGGGCACAAACAAAAGTGTTGGGTTTATAATTTTGTTCAGTGTATATATATGTCAGAATTATGAACCTGTTTGTCGTGTTTTCTCCCATGTGCTCCCCATGACCCAGTTTTTTTCCTCTCGTTAATTTGTCATTGGATTCACCTGTGTCCAGGCCCGGATTAGGAACACATAGGGCCCTGGGGCTATAGCAAACCCAAGGGCCCCCCTTCATAGTAGCGTATCTTGGTGCCACAACGTTTTCTACCACAGGACTAATTTTTTATAAAAAAATTGTTTAAATCAAATGTTCAACACACATAGATACAATGTGTATGTACACTAAATATTCCAGGCTACAACACATTAAAAGAATAAATACATTAACAGTAGATATGAAGGCAAAGCAAACAGGTTTCCAGAAGCAGCAACAACTTTTGAGCATATACAGCTCCCTTAAGGAGTTTATTTTAAATAGTATTATTATTAAAGGTCTTCTTTCTGGCCCTAGAAGAGGAGAATCATTAGGGCTGGACTGGTGCTAAAATTCAGCCCATCTGGCCCACACAGTCCCCCATAAATGTATTGTTGGGGTTAGGCAATTGGAATAAATAAATTATTTATTAATAAATACTTAAAATGCATTTAACAATATTAATATTCCATTATATTGCAGGCTCTTAATTACTGAATTCATATTTTTCTGCATATGAATTTTTCTTCACATTTTTCTGATTTCTTATTTTAACAAGTGAGTGAAGTGACATGTGGCCAAGTATGGTGACCCATACTCGGAATTAGTGCTCTGCATTTATCCCATTCAAAGTGCACACACACAGCAGACAACACACACAAACCACGAACACACACCCGGATCAGTGGGCAGCCATTTATGCAGTTGGGGGTTCGGTGCCTTGCTCAAGGGCACCTCAGTCGTGGTATTGAAGGTGGGAGAGAGCGCTGTACATTCACTCCCCCCACCTACAATCCCTGCCGGTACGAGACTCGAAACCACAACCTTTGGGTTATGAGTCCGACTCTCTAACCGTTAGGCCATGACTTCCCCGCCATTATCACTTCAATAGAGTGGTGAAAGTGTCGAGCTACAGTCGCGGGTGGGAGACAACGGTCCGGTGTGGTCCAGCTGTTCTTTTGCACTGCACGGTTTAATCAGGTATCTTAGTGCCGTTTCATCACTTGGCTTTTAGTGTTTGTTTCCCATGCGCTACAGTAAAGCCGAGGTGATTAAAAGATACCTGCAACTATCTTTTAAACGAGTGACTGAAAACGAGTGTAAACGAGTACAACGACATTTTTATTGCTCATATCTTTTGGACTGAAATAGCGCAGACACTAATATGTGGAGGCTTGGTGGGATTTCTGCAATCGGCACACCGGGAAATGCACGGGTGCTCCCGATGGCCAATCGATTCTAGGTCTACTTTTCCTTTCCTCCACAGCCAATCACGTCTAATCAGCATCTTCAATTCTCAATTCGCAGGCCCTGGGTCTTCAGCCCCACCTAGCCTAGCTGTTAATCCGGCCCTGCCTGTGTCTTATGTAGGACCTCTGTCGAACAGCCACAAATAAGCTATTGAATCACCACATTCCATGAAGAATCTAACGAGTCTTCTTTTAGCCAGCTGTGGATCGTAAAATTCATTAAGGACCCACATGACGCCAGCTTGTCTCGACCAGTTCTTGTCCCGCTCTTCATTATCACCTCAGGGGAGATAAAATGGTGATAGACTTAATCCAATCAGGAGAATATAAACTCCCTTTTTGTTTTAAGACTCACGTCAGCACAAATGGTTGATTGTCCTCTGCTGACCAGCTTCGCTAGCACCCATGTAAGAGACACAGGAAGAGGGTGATTTAGAGAACATTCTCCAGACCGGCAAACACTAAGGCAGTGATAATGTTTAACTTGAGCAACAGATGGCCCGTGATACACATGACCATTTTCAGCATAAATCGATAATCAAATAAACACAAATGGACAGATTTACAGCTTCACTCTGAGCTGGGAAGCTCACCAGATCCCCACCGTGTGACACTTTCCTGACCTCAGGACACTCTCCCTTTCCTCCCTATTCCAGAAAACCGTGCTCTTTTCTTTATTTGCAGACAAAGAAACACACGCAAACTCACATGGATGATTTCAAAAGACAATCATTTAAAGTATAAAAGGCCGACTATACTCCCAAATAATATGTTTTATGGCTTATATATGCTTGATGTGTTTATTGTAACCTATGAAGTTTAATCAATGTTTTATAACCTCTTTTTATAGATAAAGTTATTAAATATACTCTGCGTATGCAAGATATGCGAAGTTTGGTGTTGAAGGAATGGTCATGATATGATATTTGTACGGCACTTTATAGAAGTATTAACAAAATCTCGCAAGGATGTTCCATGTGACAGGCAAAATATTAGGTTAATTTATGGACGGAAAAGGAACCATACGGGGCGTGGCTCTGCCCTGCAGTAACCTCTGATTGGAAGACCGCACTGCGGGATGGACCAAATCAGCTCGTTTAAACCACAGTGACTGAAGTAACTTGTTGCTTGAACTGCTTGAACTGCTGGAACCGCCGAACAGCGCGAACCGCTGAAATGCTTACTCCAACACGCGACTAGCGTTCTTGTCATCCAGAACTCTAAACACTCCGCTGAAGCTTCGTGACTGCCGAAATCTTCAAAGTCTACAGCCACGCAAACAAACTCTCAGAAGAACTTCAAGCGCGTCACCATCCGTAGCCAAGGCAACCGACTTCTGAAGCTTCTCATGTAACCAGGCAAAACCTCCATTCACCACAAGGGCTTTCCCAAAAGACGTCATCCAAACGAAGATTGCCAGCCAATCAGAAGCGCTGTGATTCCCTCAGCCAGGAAAGAAAACATCTCGGTTACGTATGTAACCTTGGTTCCCTGAACAGGGAACGAGATGCTGCGATGACGTCATCGCTATGGGAACACCTCCGGTGTGATGAATGGCTGAAGCCCTTATACCATCACGCCAATTTATTGGCCAATAGCGCTTAGCACTGCCCAGAGCATATGTCACGTATGCTCATATATGCGTGCTGCGCGCTATTTCATCAGATTTTACACTATGACGAAGGAAGCGCTATCGAAGGTACGGAACGGCCAGCATCGCAGCATCTCGTTCCCTATTCAGGGAACCAAGGTTACATACGTAACCGAGATGTTCCCTCTCATAGGTTCACTTCAATGCTGCGATGACAGCTAGAGGTATAGTCACTATCTGACCCCGCATAGCAGGGGAGAAAGCCTCCAACCACTTGCTGAAAGCGAAACAGAGTCGAAGCAGCCTTAGGATTAAATAGGCCTAGGAAGCAGTAAGACTTAACCAGCCTCTGGGCAAAGTCCATACAAGAGGAGCTGACAGAGCCTGCAGATCCTCAGTCCTCTAAGAGAGGATAGGATTACCAAAAAACTGCTTAAGGTTTCAAAATTATCTGACAGACTTAAACGGCTCAAATGGATGGCCTGCCAGGCCTTCTAACCGAAAAATAAGTCCCAAAAAGGAATCTGTGCTGGGCGGAAAGGCCTAAGCCATCTCGTCCCTGCATGAAATGGGAAACCAGAGGGTGACATCCAGCTGAAACACCTCTATGGGTAATGCTCAGCAGATATGGCAGCCACATAAAACTGTGGCAGGTCCCTACAGGGTAATGGACTGGGTCCAGATTGTGTCCACTTAAAGGCATACAGCGTTTCGTGGAGGGAGCCCTAGAATTAAGAATAGTGT
>NW_015540842.1:2403645-2405146 GCF_001515605.1 Sinocyclocheilus anshuiensis | reverse complement strand
TCACACACAAACACACACACACACACACACACACACATACACACACACACACACACACACACACAGTTACACACACACTCACATATACATACGACATACGTAACCGAGATGTTCCCTCTCATAGGTTCACTTCAATGCTGCGATGACAGCTAGGTCACTATCTCCTCTAACCACTTGCTGAAAGCAAAACTTAGTCGAAGCAGCATTAGGATTAACTAAGCCTAGGCAGCAGTAAGACTTAACCAGCCTCTGGGCAAAGTCCATACAAGAGGAGCTGACAGAGCCTGCAGATCCTCAGTCCTCTAAGAGAGGATAGGATTACCAAAAAACTGCTTAAGGTTTCAAAATTATCTGACAGACTTAAACGGCTCAAATGGATGGCCTGCCAGGCCTTCTAACCGAAAAATAAGTCCCAAAAAGGAATCTGTGCTGGGCGGAAAGGCCTAAGCCATCTCGTCCCTGCATGAAATGGGAAACCAGAGGGTGACATCCAGCTGAAACACCTCTATGGGTAATGCTCAGCAGATATGGCAGCCACATAAACGACATGAACTGCTCTGATCGACAGGAACCTGGTCTGCATCCAAAGAAGAACACGTCTCACCAACCTGCACAGGGGGCGAGAGCGTAATCCTCTCTGACAATCCATGTATGAGACCACAGCCGTGTTGTCAGTCCTTGAGCTAATGTGACAACCACTCAATTGGGTAAGAACCGTTTGAGTGCCAGAAACGCTGCTCCAAACAGTTTGTGTGATTGAGCTAATATCAGCCAATCGTCAAGGTAATTCAAACTCAGACACCCCGCACAACAGGGCCAGAGACACATCCATTCACCTTGCGTTCGAGGCCAGTTCAATAGAAGAATACAGTATTGGCAAGCTTTATTCCAAAAGCAAACCTGAGGAACTTCTTGTGTCTCTTGATGATCTGGATGCAGAAGTACGCATCCTTAGATCGATGGTCACAAACCAATCTCGGGTTCAGATAGAGACAGGATGAACTTCTGCGTCAGCATCTTGAAATTGCTTACTCCAAGCACAAGGTTAGGTGATGCAAATCCAACTAACCCATAGATGCTGGATGGTGTAACCATACGACAGCCTGATCCTCCCTCATGAGGGCCCGAGACACCTGAGTTGCGGGAAAAACCTCTGAAACAGGAACAGATACTAAAATCAGGCATGCCAGCACCAACCACAGAGTGGGGACTTGGATGTCAACATAGACCCTGCACCAATGGCTTTAGGGCTATCCTCTCGATCTCCGAAAGCTAAGGCACGGAGAACGGTCAAAATCGGTCCGAAACGCAACAAGCGGCGGAACAGCTGATAGAGAGGCAAACACACTTGTAGGTTGCCCACATTCATACACAGTTCCAGCTCAATGAAATAGCGGAGCTGAAAAGAACAGAGTAATTAGTCATGCAAACCACTGCTTGGTAGCATGAAGCACCCAACATCTCTAGTGCACAATAATGTATGCTGCAGTCACATAATGCA
>NW_015540842.1:2385233-2402957 GCF_001515605.1 Sinocyclocheilus anshuiensis | reverse complement strand
AAAACCTCTGAAACAGGAACGGATACTAAAATCAGGCATGCCAGCACCAACCACAGAGTGGGGACTTGGATGTCAATATAGACCCTGTACCAATGGCTTTAGGGCTATCCTCTCGATCTCCAAAGCTAAGGCACGAAGAACGGTCAAAATCAGTCCGAACGCAACAAGCGGCGGAACAGCTGATAGAGAGGCAAACACACTTGTAGGTTGCCCACATTCATACACAGTTCCAGCTCAATGCAACAGCGGAGCTGAAAAGAACAGAGTAATTAGTCATGCAAACCACTGCTTGGTAGCATGAAGCACCCAACATCTCTAGTGCACAATAATGTATGCTGAGGTCACATAATGCAGCCAGTCATGTGAAGCGAGTGTTGGTAGCAAAAGCGCCGCATCAATCACATGAAGTAGGCTGACCATGGTGAGCATTAATAGCTTGCCATAAGAGATACTCTTACACGTGAACTCATTCACACAGTAGCTCAGCTCAGTGCATCTCAGTTGGGATGAGAAGAATAATGATTAGTTATGCAAATAGTGTTGGTAGCCTGAAGTGCCAAAAACCATGTTGCACGACAAATGTGTGTTGCAAAACTCCACAGAGCCAGCTCATAGCACAGAGTCCACTATTTGTTCCAGCTCAAAACAGCAGTGGAGCTGAAAGAATAATAATTATTAGCCGGGCAGACTAGTGTTTGGTAGCATGAAACCCCAAAAACCAAAGTGCACGGCAAATGTCTGCTGTGGAGTCCATGCTTAAAAACAGTCACATGAACAAGAGTTGCAAGTGTAAGCGCCAACTCAATGTACGTGCCTTAATTAATGCAGTGCAGGAGTAGAGACAGGAAAAACCCTGCTCACTCTGCAGCCCGAGTCACTATGGCATTAGGTGTAAAACAGCTTGCCATAGGAATTTACTCTAGATATGTGAGCGTGCCCACTGATTTGTTCCAGCTCAAAGCATCAGCGGAGCTGAAAGAAAATTAACAGCCGGGCAGATTAATGCTTGGTAGCATGAAGCGCCAAGACCATAATGCATGACAAACATCCGCTGCAGGACTGCATTTGAATTGGTGCTGCATTGTGTCTGCCTTAGAGGAATAAACTGCTCTATATAAATAGATGGCTTAGAACACAATAATCTCTTTCCTACGGGCAACAGATGATTTGCTCCCTGAAGGAATTAAAATCTGATTAAATAGCGCGCAGCACGCATATATGAGCATACTTGACGTATGCTCGGGGCAGTGCTAAGCGCTATTGGCCAATACATTGACGTGATGGTATAAGGGCTTCAGACATTCGTCACACCGGAGGTGTTCCCATAGCGATGACATCATTGCAGCATTGAAGTGAATTTATGAGAGGGAACCCCACGGTCAGCTTTCAACCAAATGCAAGTAAAGTCAAGTCAAGTCAAGTTCGCGAGATTAGCGGCAACCACGCTGGCGATGCTAGCGGGCTATATGCTAATAGCGGACTCGGGAAGTCAAAATAAAACTAGAGATAACAAGGCTCTCTGATTGTTTTTGTTGTAGAATATGGTAGGGGATATATTCACACGTTATAGAAACGAAAATGATGGTGTATAAAACTGATTTTAAGATAAAAAATTTGACAACAAATAATTAACTTGACGGAGCTCAAACTCAAAACACACGACAGCAACAAACAGCTTTGTTGTAAAACAAACAAAGTTTCCTCTCTCGCTGAACTGGTGCTGAATCGATCTTAAGCAGTAAAGATAAGCCAAATCTCTGCTTTTGTGATTTTCTTGGTGCAATTTAAGAACTAGGAGCAAATACTAGACTTTTGGGACTTCAGTCAAACTCCGTTAACTCTCATCCTCTGAACAGTATGTGTGTGTGCGTATGTGTGTGTGTGTGTGTGTCTGTGTGCTTTTGGTAGTTTAGTGATAGTTTTAGTTAATGTATCCTTAGAGTAGCAAATAAATGCTTGTTTCATTATAAAGAATAATTTTCTTGTGGTGTGTATTTTAAAGTTAAAACTTTGCCCAGATCTTGTTACCTAGCTCATAGCTGAATAAATTATCACTAGCATGTATTAACCTGTGGCCTGGGGATAATACAAATATCAAAGTTAAGATATACTGATTTTAATGTTCACTGGACGAATGGTTGATCAAGTGTAAACTATCAATTTTGAATCAAGTTTAATTAAGCTGATTTTGAATATTCAGATTCGATACCCTCTGAATTTGAAAGAGCTAATTTCTTACACTTGTAATTACCCCTCGTTAAGCCCTGTATTTAAAGTGTTGTCTGTCCTGTGTTTTCTTGTCTGGTGTTAAACATCATTCTGTACCTGAATGTCTCTCCGTGTGGTACTACGTGTGTCTCCTGCCTGCCCTGTGTTACCCGTTTTGGATCATTAAAGACTGTTCTACGTATATCTCCTTTGTCTCAGTGATCCTTGATTCCAACACCGTAAGCAACGTGACAATATATTCTCCTAGTTTTTTATTTTTATTTTTTATTTTTTTGACCAACACATTCCTTATATGTGTATGTGTATACCTTCCTTGTATTACTACATTTTGGGTCATAAATACATTTGTTTTCAACCAGAAATTCCTGTTCACTCTTACAACCTTTTCAAATGGTAAATGATATCTCAGTAAAAGAACAAGACCATTCTGGATAGCTTTTACTATTGTAAGAAATTCCTTATGGACAACAGGAAAATTACATTTAGACTGATATAAAAATAAGCATTTCCTTGTGGATCTAGCATATCACAAAGATAATCAATACCTTTTTCACGCCAATTCTTAATAAAAATGTACTTGTTCTTTGCTAGAATATCAAACTAAATCGTGGACAAAACAAAGTTACCTTGCCAGCAGAGCCTGCTCATGGAATTGTAAAAGTTCTATGGGGAGCTTAAGGGAGAAGGCACAGGTTAACAAAAACTCGAGCCCTCCCACTTTTTAATAGATATTGTGTCGGATAAAATACCAAATAGAGTCTGGTGAATTAATACAATTCTTTATTCAATTCACTTTTAAAGTATTATTAATGTCAAATAAAAGAAAAAGTCAAAACCACCATCATCTTTTTTTTACCACATGAAACATTTTTTTTATTTCCAAATCAATAAACGAATAATTTGTTTACAGGTATTATCTTGGACAAATAATGAAAAATATGGGTATATGAAGTGAGACAGACCTTCGGCTTTTATTAAAAGAACTCTACAAGAAAAGATAATTCCCTTTAAAGCCAATTGTTAAATATTAGTTTTGCTAATTCTTCATTACTGATACATTCTAAGTAGTGGCCTCTTGATAATTTCCCAAAAGTGTGCATAACTTAATAGTTAGGTGACCTGGCCAGGGGATTTACCCTTCTTCATAGGCTGCATTGCCTTGGTTCAGTCAAAGAAAGGTTGTTTTCGCAAACCATTTTAAACTTACTTTAGATTACTGGAGTGCAAGGTTTAGTCTTTGTAGAAAGGATTTGACAATTTCCATTATAATTCAAATTATATAATTTATTTAAAAAATAATATACGTATTTATCAATCTTAAAGAGGTTTATGTTAATATTATCATCAATTTTTAAAGCTGCTAGAGAGTTCCTTTTTTATGTTTCTCTTTTCCAAAGCAAAGAAATAACTGGTGTTTTTCGCCCTCATTTCTAACCATTTAGCCCTAGATCTTATAAAGGCACATTTAGCTAAAGATCATCTATTTCATTTCTCAGATTAGATACATATGCTACCTCCTCTTTACTAAGGGTTTCTTTAGACAATAACAAGTCGAGGTCAAGAATATCTTGACATTTTTTGGAATTATAAAAAACAAGAACAAGCTAATCAAGGTCTGAAGGGTTACTAGAAAGCTAAAGACAGGTAAGTTTTAGTTAGGGTTGGAGCTGAACTCAGCAGAATGTTTATTTATTGTACACTGCAGGCCAAAAGTTTTATGGGCACCTAAGGGATAATACAATTCAGAGAATGTAAATGCTGTCATCATTTACACACCCTCATGTTGTTCCAAAACTGTATGACTGACTTTCTTTGCATAAAACAAACAGACACTGGAGAATGTTTCAAGTTCATAGAGTATAAGTAATCCAAATGTATGAAGAAAAAAAATATGTTTGTTTCACAAAAGAAAGCAAATCCTACAAGTGTGTATGTGTAACAGGGACATGGATATACAGTATATATATAACTTATCTTTAAAGTCTTTTTTGATACTTGTTTGCCAATTGTTTTGATACTTTATTATATGCCAAGACATTCATTCAATTTGTTAAGTGTTCAAATATACCTTTTGGGGCCTCTGTATCCATTATTTTTCTCTTGATTCATTATTTAGTATAGTGTACTATAAATTCAATTTATATTACATTTATGGTACGTATCGAGTCTTACATAACATTTTATCAAAGTTATATCAAGAGTTATTTAGACCACTGAATAACTTGCCTGGCACATTTTTTTTCTAAATACTCAAACCACTGCCTTGTGGTGGAGTTTCCCAACAAGTAGACAATCTTGTTTCTAAGGCAGTTTCCCATTCGCGTAGAATTGAACTGTTGAGCGTTGCATACAAAAGTTCTTTCAAATAGAACCCTGCAGGAACTGGTGTTGTCAAGCCGGATCTGCATCTCTGCATTTTGCCTAAAGCAAAGAAACATGTATCTTAAATATCCAGATGATACACATTCTTAACTGAAAAACCAAAGTGTATGATGTTAAACACTTCATGCAGTCAACAGCTGCAGCTTTATTTATGTATCGGAGGGGGCGGGACTATCAGGCTCTGATGTTGAATGACAAAATAACCCCATATAATTAATACACTAGATGCTTGAGTACATAGTGCATAGTATAAACGCATAGTATTTATGTTACGGCCCCGATCTAGGTCAGGACCGCAATATAAACGACACAACAATGAATGGCTGTTTAAGTACTCATTTTAATTCTTAGTTGATCTTTTGATCAATCTTTTTGTGCGGTAGCAGTTTTGGAGAGTACAAACAATATCATCACAAATAAATAAACAAATTAAAGAAACTGAGGCAAATTGTCAGGGGTAAGCAAATGCCAAAACAATAAACAAACAACACTCTAACTTCCCATTAAAGAAACTAACTTCCCTGTGCATCAAAATAAAGAAACCAAAATACAACAATATTTGTATTTCACTCCTTCTCTACCCAAGAACAGGAGAAAAGGGTAATGGCCGAGTGGCCTATAAAAACAAATAAGGCACTCACCCCCTACGGCCTCACACGTGGCTTACAAACATGAACAGTGGAACATTGAAGTTCAAGACATAAGGCTCTCACAACACATGGGGCTAACAGCACTCTGTTAGAATATAGACTTGAGATCTCACAGCATTTTCACTAGAGCTTAACACACAGGCTTAACACCGGAGCAAGCATGATCAATCAAAGAGAGACATACAGAGCAATGATCATAGCGAGCATTAAAAAAAAGTGGGAGGCAGAGGCAGAGGCAGAGGCAGAGTCAGAGGGAGAGGGAGAGGGAGAGGGAGAGGGAGAGCGAGAGCGCCCTCCAGCGAGATCCGGGGGAATTTATAGTACAGGTCTCATCTCTGGTCCGACCACCGGCAGTCTCTCATTAAGCCTTGGACCAATCCTGGTAGAGAGGAGACAACAGGAACACATCCACAGCATACAATACATCGTAGACGTACCAGTATACCAATATAGTTTATACCAAGCTCAGCTCATAACTATAAAAATTAGGGTGCAGTGGAAGCATGACAGAAACCTATTGCAAACATGGCGAACAATAAGCGTGTGTGCAACAGCGTGTCTTTTTTATTGCAAACTTCATTTGAGTGATTGCAAATTCAAGACAAAGTGGCAATCAAACAACTTGGACCCAATGCTTTTCAGACCGCTTTTATCAAATCAGACCATCCAACCTAGTGGTGTTTCTCATAATTCATCTGTCAGACTGATTGCATTGCATTTAGCATACTGTTTGAAACATTTATTGTGGAATCATAAATACGGTTCTGCTCATTTATTTATTTATTATTTCAACAAGATATGAGTTGAGTTAGTATTCTACTCCAATTATAGCCCCAGGTTTTGTTAACCTGTTTGATTGCTTCATTGGGAGAGAGAAAAAGAGAGAGAAAAGTGAATCATTTATAAATTGCGCATTTGATCTTAAATTGCTTAAAGAAAATACCTGATGACTTTAAATACAAATCTTAAAAATAAAAATTGGTGAGCAATACAGTTTAAGTAATGTCCTCTTAAAGTTGTATTGTATTGATTAATATTATTGACAGTAGAATGGAAAAGAATATGGTCATTCACAAGTAACTTATCTGGTGGTCATTAAACTTGATAAAGAATGAATAAACTGACAAATGTATTCTGCTTGGTTTAAATACTTTCTTATATTGTTGTGTTTATATGCCTGCAACTGCCTGACAATTGATTTGGCATTTTTAAATTTAATTGGCTATTATGGAAGACTAGTCAAAAAAAATCCCAATTTTAGTTTGGAATCAATTCCCTATACAGGTATAGGCTACTATTGTAAATCATATCAAATGATTTGGTGATTCACAGTCCGTAAATGATACAAGAGTTCTGGTAATAATTTTGCAATATCCAATAGCATAAGAATCTAAGAAGTCATTGAATAATAATAATAATATTACATTTTATTATTTTCTTTAGGTTCAAAATTGTGACAGAAATTCCAGTAGGAATCATGTTAAAATTCCATTATTGTGACTAGGGGGAAAAAAAAAAAAGATGTGGAAATTAATGCTTTTTTCCTGAATTTTAACTTAATTTGTGTCTTTCAATTATTTATAATTCCCATGTTTTTAAGTGACACTGTCGTGCAGTTTTCTCGTTCACAGCCGTGTTCACTTGCTGTGTTCACTTGTTTTGCTGTTCACTGCAAATATGGAGGGGGGAGTTTGAAATGGCGAACGCACCGCTGCATTTCCACTGGTTGTGGAGAAGGGGAGGGTCTTTATTACCCCCAGACCGAGACTGAATCAGTTCAGTACAGTTGGAGCCGGAGACAGACGCCACATCGGCAGAAACAGACGCGCATCACGACACGCGACTGGAAAACAGACGCCGGTGGATGTTTGCAAAGTAATGAATGCATCCTGGCCGCATTCATGACGCTGATGCGGTTATAATGTTTTAATGATGTCTATTCCGCTACTGTAGTGGTTCTCCATCTTCGCAGGAGCCACATTATAAGCAATCGCTGCTAAAAGGATTTCTCTAACGGTCGCTGTTGATGGATGTACAAACGGATATGATATTGTAAACGTGATATTTTTTTTCTGAGGACTGAGGGGAGATTCTGCGCACTGCAGTAAGGCTACATTCAGCAATGCACGCGATTGGACTGTGGATGTGATGGATATTGAGTGTTTGTCGGCAAAAGAGAGCACATTTGGGTTTTCATGAAGAACAAAGTTTGCTTGCATGAAAACATCAGTTGAATTAATAGCGTTTGTGCAGTTGCTCATCCAGTGTGACTGAGTGGTTCAAAGCCACTCTATCCTTCAACAGATGAGAAGCAACCAGTTCCTACAACTTCAGTTGCCTGCACTAGGGGAAAAGAATGGTGTTTATGGCAGAAATCTCAAAACATATGGAAATCATCCCACAAAAATAATCACCCAGCCTGGAATCGTAATGAAAGTGTTGCGGAGAAAAAGAATCATACTGTTTATAGCGTATTTTCTGCTGTTAGTTCTTACCATGTTGAACTTGGCTAACTACAGGTGGACTAAAGAACCTCAACAGTGTAATCTCCAGATGAGAAGCACTCCATATCAGGACAGGTCAGACATTCGATTCCTTTACAGACCATCTCTTGCTAAGAAGAGACAGCTCGTCTATGTTTTGACCACATGGAGGTCTGGCTCATCCTTTTTCGGAGAGCTATTTAATCAACACCCAGATGTTTTCTTTCTGTATGAACCAATGTGGCACATCTGGCAAAAGCTGTACCCGGGTGATGCTGTGTCCTTACAGGGAGCAGCAAGGGACATGCTAAGCTCGCTGTACCGCTGTGATCTTTCAGTTTTTCAGCTGTACAACAGCCCTGGGGGCAAAAATTTCACCTCCCTTGGACTTTTTGGGGCCACACTTAATAAAGTCATCTGCTCGTATCCTCTTTGCTCTGCTTATAGGAAAGAAGTGGTTGGGATGGTGGATGACAAAGTGTGCAAAAAATGTCCTCAACAAAGCCTCAGGCTCTTAGAGGAAGAATGCCTTAAGTACAACACTATAGTCATAAAAGGGGTCCGGGTTCTGGACGTCAATGTTTTGGCGCCCCTTATGGAGGATCCGTCTCTGGATCTCAAGGTGATTCACCTTGTGCGAGATCCCAGAGCCGTGGCCAACTCCAGGATCAAATCGAGGCACGGGTTGATTCGTGAGAACTTGCAGGTGGTTCGAAGCAGGGATCCCAAACTGCGTCGGATACCCTTTGTGGATCCTGGCCACAAAATTAGCAAAAAGGACGGAGCAGATTACCATTCAGTTGGAGCTATGGAGGTGATATGTGATCGGATGTACAGGAGCCTGAGGACTGCCTTAAATCCGCCCAGATGGCTGAAAGGGAAATACCTGGCGGTGCGCTATGAGGATCTGGTGGAAAACCCTATCAAAACGCTCCGGAATGTTTATCAATTTGCTAATCTCAGTGCCAACCTTGACATCGAGTCTTTTGCTCTTAACATGACGAATGGCACAAGCTCTTCCTCAAAGCCATTTATTGTGTCTGCCAGGAACGCGACACAGGCGGCCAGTGCATGGAGAACAGTGTTGAGTATTCAACAGATAAAACAAGTGGAGGAGTACTGCCATCATGCAATGGCAATCCTGGGTTATGAACGTGTGAGAACAGCTGGAGAAGCAAAAGACTTGAGTAAATCTTTATTGACTGCTTCCAAACTGTGACAGAGTTCCCTCCCCAGAGAGATGTCCACCTGAAACGGAGCACCAACTCTTTATGGAATGTCATAGCACTTTGTGGTCATTCAATAGCACCCTTACTTTTCTAAATGGACCTGTAGATGTTTGATACAGCAGCATCTTTGAACCACAACTGGAAAATTTATATTGTACAAACCAAATGTTGCATTGCCCTTTTTCCCCCTAAAATGGATGCTTAAGGTTGTTTGGAATGTTCTAGGTCTGTTTTTGAGTTTCAATTAATTTGCTGTATGTAAAATTGAGAAATGAAAATGGAAAATGAGGAAAAAAAAATACTGATCAAAACTGTTATGCGGAGTGCAGGTAATGCTGTTTCTTTAGAATCAATTTAAAGACAATCATTAAAGTTCACAATCTCCACACACTTTATGAATGACAGTGTTGTGTGTTATGTAAATAAAAACCTAAAGTAATGCGTTGAAATTTTTTTAAAGGCTTTAATTTTACTGCTTAGTTCCTGCTGAATTTGTCAAGAAAGCATTTGATTCCACTCAAGTCTGCTTTTATCATAAATACAGGAAATGTATAGCCACAATTATTGCATTTAAGTAAAAAAAAAAAAATCATTGCAAAAATAGTTCAGAAATGTGAAAGTAGTTGTGAGAAAAGATCTATAGCTGCATCTGCATTCCATGGGACCTCTGTTTACAACCTCCATGTTTTATATTGGTAAAAAATATAATACAGTATTGATCTGCTTTTGCTATTCAGAGATGTGAATGGGAGTGAGAGAATACCAAAGCTATCAAACATGAATTCAAACAGGCTTTCACTGGTTTATCATTGATTGGTAAATTGTTATACCATGACACTAGTTTACTATTGAGTAAATTGGCTGATAATATAACTACTGTACAAAGGGTTAACCTAGGAACTGTAGTTACTGAGAGAACATCAACCTGAATTGTTCAATTGTGGTGTCTATCTGCAAAATTGTTTTCAATGGTAAAAATCCAAAGCAACAAGTAAACAATTAACCAGAATGAGACAATTGCCTTTCCAGTTTGACTGTGGAATTATGTGAAGTGTCAGATTTTATGCAGATTTTAATCATTTCATGCAAATTGTTCCTTTAGCACCCTTTAGTGCATGCTGGGAAGAAAGCAAATAAGACCAAACCATCGATTTTCAGCCTATTGTAAAAAAACAAACAAACAAAAAAAAAAACAGATCAACTGATCAGTGTTTTTATGATTTTAACAACAACAACAACAAAATCTATAACAATAATGCTAAAGATATACTTTTAAAAATCACAATGTAAAAGAATAGCTAAGTTCACATCTATAATGGAACAGAGGAACAATGTTGAAATAACTTTCAAAGCATTTTCCCCCAGCAGTTGAATGATAAAATTATGGATTAAGAATCCATAATTATGGATCTGCTTAAGCATTTAAAGCAGCAGATGACATAACTACTCTTGAGCTATTGTGTTACATGTATCATTACAGTTATTGTTCTCAGTGTACACAGGCCTTTACTTGTGTTCCTGAAAGTTGCAAGTTGTTATAATCTCAGAACAGTAAGTAAACCAACAACTACAACAATCAGGTATCTTTGGCCCAAATTCATTGGCAAAGCCTACCAAACAACATTTCTGTTCTCAAGTTATTTTCAACATGCATTTTACTGGCAGTAAAAGAAAAGTGAGTATATCTCTGGACAGCACATGTTCAAGTGGTCATGATAGCTCTCTGGATACTAAGGAGAAACAAGGGCTATTGTCTTTCTTTTACCATAGGCAGTATTTTTTTCAGGGCCATTTGGGACTGTTTTACAGCTTTCATATTTTTCAAAATGAATTGATGTGGTTTAGAACCCTGTGTAATTGGCCTATGGGGTTCTGTTAGAAACAAACAGGAACTAAACTTGGTTGCAGTGCATGCTGCATCAAATTAAGACGTGTTGTACTCAGGAACATGCTTGCGCACAGTCCATTCCCCATGTACATCATAATGACCGGGTACCATAGCATCTCTCTGCTTGCCTCTGACGATGTCTAGTGCAGTTGCCATGACAACAGCTCAAGGAGGTGCAGCTATTATTTGTGTATGAACTGAAGCTATGGGAGCAGGTGGTGTAGACTCAACCTTATAAGAAAGAGAGACAAAAACAGAAATTCTGTATGTATGCACTTTTGTTTAATTAGCAGGTATATGACCCAGCTACACTTTTGGTGACATTATCACATGTGGGAATTGACTATGTGGTGACTGAATCATGTAGTTCATTTGCACCATGCATATGATGTTTTTTTTTTTTTTTTTTTGGTTGGTTGGACACATTTCTCTAATCTGTGTTATACTGTCAAATCAGTTAAGACTGCAATCAGATTTTATACCCCACAAACATTTTTTGTTTTAAAATAGCGTTATAATATCATACAGAAACATTATAATTTGGAGTACTTTAGACCAATCTGGGACATTAAGTGTTCTTCTCACATGGAAGAACTTTAGTTATTCTATCAAAAATATATATTTAAATTGAATGCAATTTTGATGGCATTTCAGTTATTAATGTCATCTAATGTTTTGTGGAAAAACTCCACATGCTGAGTGTATATATGTCTTTAAAAATGACACAGCCATTCAACTTTAATTCTGCTGTTATGGAATGTGGACATGAATACAGACTGAAGCAGTGAGAGGGTAGATGGTCAATGCCCAGAGATGAATGTGTGAAGTGGATTTGCGGGGTGCGTTGAGAATGTGGTACATACTGGAGACCTTGTGGACACCCCAGCGGAGCAGCTTCGGAGGCATTGGAGGAGATGGGTTGATCACCACTGGACAGGGTTCACAAATAGAATGGATGGCAAGATGGGTTTCGACTCTTCAGTAGATTCCTCAGGAGCATTGAGATGGGAAAGAGCATCCGCCTTAATGTTCTTGGTGCCTGGACTATAGGAGATAGAGAAATTAAAATGGGTGAAAAATAAAACAGTGAATGGTTCTTGGGCACCCTCCAACAAATGCCTCCATTCTTCGAGCGCAAGCTTGATGGCTAGGAGTTCTCTGTTGCTGATATCATAATTTCTCTCCAGGGTGAATTAAAAAAAAAAAAGGCACATGGATGGAATCTTGGAGGCTTTCCCTGCTTCTGAGACAGTATCGCTCCTACCCCAGTGGTCAATGCATCCATTTCTGTGATGAAGGGTTTGCTGGGGTCACGAAGTACTAGGAGCAGTGCGCTGGTGAGGGCTGTCTTGAGCTTCAGGAATACCGCCATGGCAGCTGGAATCCAGGACAGAGACTTGGGCTTGTTTCTGTTTAGATTTGTCAATGGACTGGTAATGGAGCTGTAGTTTTGAATGGAGCATCAGTAGAAGTCTGTGATCCCTAGGAAGCGTTGCAGTTATTTTATGTTGGTGGGTGTGGGCCATTTTTTAACGGCTTCAACTTTCCCCTCATCCATCTGGATGCAGTTTTTGCTGATGTTCTAACCAAGGAACTGCACTAAAAAATGAAAGGATAATTTTTCGGCTTTTAGGAACAGATGTTATGAAATAATGAAAGAAATCTTGGCTCGCTCTGTGGTAAAGCAATACGGCTGCATTTCCAGGGCCAATGAACACTGAAGAAGAAATCCATTGTGATGATAGCAGGTGGAGTGGTTGTGGAAGTGCTACATTTTGCTACATTTAAGTAAACACATTTTGCTGAAAATTAATCAACTAAACTTGTTTATCTAAATGTAGCTAAAATAAATTGATTACAAATTGAACACTTGCCTTAAAAAAATGTAGTATCATTTTTTTTTTCAGTGAAGCTGTGGCGACTCGCTTGAGGGTATCCACGATCTCCTGGAATGGGCCCAGGGGAGCTCATAATGTTGACAGTTCTGTTCCGGTCTTCTGTTACAGAATGTGGACACGGACACAGACTGAAGAAGCAAACAGGCTTTTAGTGACAGGTATGAGCAATGGCAGGAAATGGCAGGTAATGACAGGTAAATAACAGTTCTATGTTGGAGACTAATAGATGATAAGAATGTAAATCAGACTTTCCTTGTTGGCAAGTGCAGGAGATCATGGATGGGGAAACAGATGGAGAGTTAGCACACACTCCATCATACGAGTAAGTATCCAAGTAATCTTGAACAAACAATACAGGTAACACAAGGAAGGGAAGACATGCTAAAGGGAATTGCCGGAGATATTCGCTGGGGATCAGGAGAACAGGTAAGCAATCCACAAATGAACAAGACCGGACAATGAGGTGAGACGAGGTGTTTGCTTAAGTAGCATGGGTGAGGGAGTGCACTGTGATTGGGTGATTTCTGAACCTGGCCGATCCGTGACATATACTTTCTTATAATTAAATTAACTTTGCAATTTAGCATCCTGTTTTCCATCCCAATTCAAATAAATTTAAGATGGCAAATATCATATTTAGTATGAAATTTAATATATATATATAGAGAATTTAGCATCCTGTTTTCCATCCCAATTCAAATAAATTTAAGATAGCAAATATCATATTTAGTATGAAATTTAATATATATATATAGAGTATATACTCTCTCTGTCTTTTATCAAACATCCCGACGCTTTGATAGTTTCCTCATTTATTTAGTGAATAGTTGGAGAGGAAGAAAGAAAGAAAGAAAGAGAGAATGAAAGAAAAGAGTTTTTACATTATGTAAATGGCGGAGGGGGGAGTTCGTCTCTAATCTCTCGCACGCTCATCACGGCAGACTTTTGCATTCCGTGATACTGCCCTCCTGGAAACCATTGTTGGGATTTCTAGCCCCGTTCCAGCCCGGCTCAATGCCTTTTAGAGGATTTTAATATACACGCCTTTCCTCGCAACAACGTTTACAAGCCGCCGTTCAATAAAATCTCAAGTACCTCAATGTTTCCTTTGACTGGTCGCAGGCAAAGCATGAAGTATTATGAATGAATACAAGAACATAAGAGTGATGGGGGACTGTTTTTCCAAAATTCACTTTTTACTAGATAGCTGGTGAATTCAGAAATATTACTACTCGTTATTTCTTACTGGCTGTGAAAATGCATTTTGCATTATTTTTAAACTAAAAATAAAAAAATTAGCCTGAAATGCTGCCTGTTAAATAAACATAAAGAGGCATTGTGATTTTATTCCTCATGGTTTCATTTATGGGGGCTTAATGCAAGAAATGTCGCAATATTGAGTTTTGGAGAAACAAAAAGCATCAAGCGTGTTAGATAAACTTAAATTTGTTACAAATGTGTGGTTAGAAAAATATGGCAATGTACCTCTCTACGAAAAAAAAAATTCTAACATTTTTAACTCTACTTTCACAAGACGATGAATAAAAAATTCGTCTGTTTTTGCTTTGTTTTTATTCACTTCATAAAGGTGCTGTAATTTGAATCATTATATATGTATGTTGTAATTGTACATGCAAATTAACTAGTTTTATTGTAAATGAAAAGAATTTAAAAAATCAACAAATTTACCATCAATACAAACGATACATTTATTGCATCCCTTGTATTTTCTTAATGACGCTCCCTAAGTAGGAAATTCAGGCTTTTAAAAAAAGTTCTCCCGCTTGCAGTTATGACATTGTGGTGATGTTCATGTTCGTTTGACTCGTAAGTGTGATCTTTCCAACATGATTTGAACACACCATTAAATCAACGCGATTCGTTCTCACAGTTGGATTAAAACCAAATAATGTTGCATTTGAAGAGTTCATTTGCAAAAACCAATAAACACCACTTTTATGATTTATGATTAACACTTTTGAACAGAAGCCGATAAGTCCATTTTAGCGAATCAGCGCACTGTATTTAGGTCAGGTGACAAGGCTACTTTCACTTTGAAAAGACGTGCTAGCTGAGAGGAGTTTCGTCAAAGCTGACTAAAAGTGATCGAGGATGGATCATTTCGACGAACTTGATGAACCTGTGATATCTTCTTCAGGGTGAAAAAGGAAAATACAAGCTGAAACGTTTTCACGGAACCTTGCAAAAGCAGCGCGTTACAATGGTGAGGGAAAAGCTCCGTGTATTGCGTGTAATCACATCCATACAGTTTATGATCACAACAACAACAACATTTGTCAGGCATCTACATTCTCATCTGAGGAGATTACAAAGATTAAACGAGTGTTTTTTTAAACTCTAACACATGAAATGTGGAGTTATCTGCTTTTGCCAAAAAAACGAAGTTGGAATTATCTGCTTTTGCTATAAAACAAACTTTTAATATGTAAAAAAAAAAACATACTTTCAATGAACTTTAATTTTGTAAATTACCTGTATTTGTTTAAGTTATTATTACTTAATCAAAACAACCCAACTGCAGTTTGATTGATATTACTTGGAATGCGCAATAAAGAAATGTGATTTCTGAAAAAATTAAAATGAAGTTATCGGTTTTTGAAATATATATATAGTTTTTTTTTCTTTATATTATTTAAAAAAAAAAAATACAGTTTTTCTTAATCGATTTGACACATTTCTCCAAACTTAGGTCACTGTTCTCAAAACAGTTAACACAGTGAGCAGAACACTTTGTAATTGTCCTAAACAGATTGTAAGTTTTCACTCATTTCATTCAAATTACAAATCACATCCATCATTTTCTCAAAACACTGTGCATGGGATTCTCAAATGTTTTCACAATAGTTCATACAGCCAACCAAAAGTTTAATGTATTAAGAAAACAACAATTTGGTTTTATACAAATCACAGAAATATTTGTACAATTTTTCCCAAGAGAAGAGGAAAAGAGAAGGGAAGGGGAGAAGAAAATGTAAGAAAACATGAATAAAGAGGAAGGGGTCTGCAGGGTGGAAGGGGAGGGAGGAGAGGTAGAGGGTACAGACGGGTTTCAAATGATATCAGAGCCACCCTGATTGACCATGTTATAAATCATGGTCTCTCCTTCAGAGAAGCTGGCCAGAGAGTTCAGCAAAACATAAACCGATCCACAGTGGCTTCAATTATCTGCACATTTCAGAGGGAAAACCGGTAAGTAACTCTACCATTCTTGTTATATGACTCTAGTATAGAGTATTGTCCATTTCTAATTCTATTCTCTACTGTAAATGTTTCTACTTGTTCAATTCTTTTTCAGAATTGAATTTCGAGAACATTTTGGTGGATGAACAAGAACATGCCAGTGTTGACATGGTGGTTGAAAATTCAGCAGAGAGTAATACAGGACAATCAACTATTTCATAATATTCAACAATGCAGTCTTGCCACAATTGATCGTGTTCAAAGAAGAAATGCCATCCAGATGAAGCAAGTATACAAAGTGCCCGTTGAGAGGAATTCCGATATGAAGGAGCTGCCATTCCAGTTTGTTCAGGTATGTGAAAGCTATACAATTACTGCACTTTTACTGTATAAATCAAAGATATGTATTTCCTGTAGATTATATGTCCATATACTATTACACTCAGGAAAAATTCATTCATCTCTATGTATACAGTAGTGCTATGTTGTGCAATGTTTTCTTTTTTCCTTTGTAAACTCTAGAGGATTTTGGAGTTGGATAGCAGTGTAACTCATTATGAGTACCTGTATCTTGATGAAGCTGGTTTTAATCACAACAACAACAAAAAAAAGGAAACGAGGAAGGAATGTTTAACATAATCCATTACATTGCACATTTTAGGTAATATAATCAGACTACATATTGATTACTTTTAGAATGCATTTGACCTAATTCATTTATCACATTGATAATCATATACCATCCTGATATAAAATAATAATAATAATAATAATAATAATAAAAAGAGAAAGAAAATGTATTCCATTGATTGTGATTAACATCATAAAAAGCATTAAACATTATGTTGTGTCAAGGCTTTCCAAACTTTTGGGCTTTTGGGGTTTGTAATAGAAACTGCAAGGAATTTGTGGGTTTAATGAAAAAAACTAATAATTAATTCAATCATAAAAAAAATTTTTTTTAATATAAAAACAATCAAAATAAAATCCCTGCATTACATGTAAATAAGAAATAACGTGAACTTGTGCATTTTAATGTGTTTGAAAGACATGCTTTTCATAGACATAGTAATACGCTTAAGTATAACCCACTAAGTGATAATCCAATTAAACGAATGTGTTCATCAGTAATTGATGCAATGTTGAAATGTTGAGAAAACACTTCTTAAAATTGAAATAATTTTTGTAAATCAGTGGTGAAATGCTGTGTGGCCTGTGTAATTAAAGCCATCTGCCTAGTGACTGGGCTTTGTGTTAGTGTTGGCTAATGCCCTCAAAACTGGAAGACTTTCTGACTGTGTAAGTGGTAGGCTACTTCAGAAAGGACAGTTTAAAAGATGAAAAAGAATAATGAGGGAGAACCAATAAATGATGAATAATTAATTGCTATTGTGTGAATAATATGTAATCATGTAATCTATAAAAAAGTAATATAAATGTCATATAATCTAATTACAAGTACTTTATAATCTGATTACGTATCCAGATTACGTGTAATCAGTTACTACCTAGCACTGTCTACAACACGTTAGTATTCACTGGATAAGACACAGTCAAGCATTCAAAGATTTCCAAACAGTTAGGTATTCACAGAACGAAAAACAGGCAAATTAATACAGTGGACAGTCTCTGAGAAATATAGCATAAATTATTTTCCCCAAAACACTTCATAAGCGCATCTGAAATAGCTGAATTGAGAGTTATCCAATTCCAATTGTTATTTTTTTAAAGGGGGGGGGGGGGGGTTTTTTCTCTGGAAAAAAA
>NW_015540842.1:2382670-2385092 GCF_001515605.1 Sinocyclocheilus anshuiensis | reverse complement strand
GTTTTTTTTTTTAAAGGGGGGGGGGGGGGGATTTTTGCACTGTACAAACACAACAATCTTCTGCATCCAAATGTAAATGAGCTTCACCTTGACTACAGAGGTCAAATGGACCATATCCAATGACACGTACTCAAAGGAAGCCCTTTGCGTCAATGGAAATAACCCAATGTTGTAAATGAGACGGGGGTTCCCTTAAAAAGAGCCTCATGTAAGGGTTGATTCTTCTCCCAGGTGAGATGAAGGTAATGTTGTTAGTTACACTATTTACATTAGAATAATGTTCAGAGTGCTTTTAAAGCCTCTAGCCTTGCTGCTCAGTTTGTATGCAACCCGCACAACAGTCTCCACTTAGACAAGGACAAACAATGTCTGCAAAATAAAGGGATGGACAATGAACAGCCAAACACAATATTGGGATGACAGGAAGATGTGGATGATGAGGATTAATAAAGTTATCAGCCCTTCAACAATAACAATCACCAATGAAAGTGCTTACATGCATTATTGTGTACACAAAACTAGTCAAAAACAACAAAATAAGACAAATAAATGTAAAGAAATAATGTAGTGACCATAAGTTAATCAGCCTTGAAGCAAATTAAAAAGAAAACCAGAACCTCCAAAAATTCAAGGATAGAAATAATTATGAACCAAAGTTTAAAATTTGAATTTGAACACATACAAGAACTGATTTAAAAAGAAGTGATACTTTTTTAAACATTAGTTATCTATTAATTAGTGTAAATATTTAGTAATAAAATATTAATGCTAATCATATATTGGTTAAGATATACAGTAGAAGGCCCATATGCAAAGCAGACAATTATTTTTAATTAAACGAATACTTCACACAAACATGAAAATTTGCTGAAAATGTACTCACCCTCGAACCATGCAAGATGAAGTTTGTTTCTTCTTCAGAACAGATTTGGAGAAATTTTGCTTTACATCAAAACAGGCTAATTAGTCTAAGAAGCCCTTGTGCTTCAATGTGCCACAGTTCTCAGTCCACCTCACCAAAGAAAGCACGATTGAGAGAAGAAAGGAACACATACACATAGTGCACTATGATCAGCATCAGTTTAAGCATCAGTTTATGTACCTTCCATGAACAAACAGAGGAGTTTGTTTAACAGATTCAGTCAGATTGAGTTAGACCTGTGCCATCTAGAGTTTCATGCCAGAACTCTGTATTTCTGTCATGACAACTCTCGGAGGGATTGGCATGGTAATGTGCATGACAATGTTAATGTATTTGGTCTTGGCGGAATAGATCTGCTACGCTGCTGCTGCTGTGGCAGAGCAAGTACCAAGACTTGCTACTGCCAATACATCCACAACATGCTGCTGTGAGCATGTAAGAAATATTGCTGCTGCAAATATAACATACATGAAATAACCCCCCACAAAGCAGGAGACATAGAAGGGACAATACAAGCCAAAACAAGAACAAAACACCCCCCGACAAGCAGGTCTATCGCCAAGACATATGTACTGCTGCTGCTCCGAAGAGCCATGTGAACCGCATGTATTGTATTTTTGTTTCTTATGGTTTAACCTTGTTTCAGTGTGATTTTGCTTTATCTATATTTCTTTTTGCTCTGCTTGACCTGGGTTTGTTTGTATTTTTTTTGTTGTTTACTTTATTGGTATGTTTATATGAAATTGTAGTTAACATCTACCTTGATTTGATGAGACATTTTTAACCTCATAGCAGGTGTCTTGATTTTCTTTTGGATTTTGCATTTAAGTGTTAAGCATTGTACAATTGTTAGCATTATTTATTTTGTTTTGAGATTATTTGGTTAATTTTGTTTTCTATTGCAGGAACCGAGGCTTGCAGGCAGGCCGCTAGTAGGCCCTTGTGTGCGGTGGTGGGACTCTGTCAAGGAGTGCAGTGTGTTCACGCTTAATCTTATTGTGAGTGTGTGTGTGTGTGTGTGTGTGTGTGTGTGTGGTGTAGTGAGACCTATGCACCTGGTGGGTAGATTCTTGCAATATAGGAGCCTTGCGCTCCGTAAACTAGCTTACCTGCCATAGGTAAGCCTCGGTTTTTGTTAGTTACGTGTGTATTCTATGTTTGTAAATCTAATCCGGTCTACAGTTTAATGATTTTTAAGGTTAGTATTTTATTATTGTTGAAATAAAGCTTTTGTACTTTGGTATCCACGTCTCAGGCCTCTGTCTTTGAAACCACATTCCTGTGTGCCCTTTATAGGTGACCAATTCATAATTTATTTTCCCTGTTGGACAGGGTGGCGTAGTCAGCTGAATTTAGAGTTCCCTTACCGATTATTACTCCCGCTACATTCTGGCGTAGTCGGCAGGATGGTTTCTCTCTGTGGGGTTGAGACGTGGATGTTTATTGTTATTTGGGTAAATGCTTTAACAGTGATTGTGGATGGATTAGTCTGTTTTTTTT
>NW_015540842.1:2368052-2375395 GCF_001515605.1 Sinocyclocheilus anshuiensis | reverse complement strand
AATTTTCAAATAGACGTTATCTTTATTAACAAACCGTATATTTGTAGTCTAAACAAGTACATTCTCGCCTAAAAAAACTATTAAAACTACATTCCGTGACACAAAAACAATATTATTTAAAAAATTTTGTGGATTTGGGTGTCCGCCATGACACTCGCTGTGAGAAATATTGAAGTGGAGTGATACAAACAGTGAAAGGGCGATACCAGTATAATATCTCACAGAAACAGAACAAACTGTTGTATGTATATATATATATATGATATATGATCTTGATTTTCTTTTGGATTTTGCATTTAAGTGTTAAGCATTGTACAATTGTTAGCATTATTTCTTTTGTTTTGAGATTATTTGGTTAACTTTATTGCAGATTGCAGGAACCGAGGCTTCCAGGCAGGCCGCTAGTAGGCCCTTGTGTGCGGTGGTGGGAACGGAGTGCAAGGTTAGTATTTTATTATTGTTGAAATAAAGCTTTTGTACTTTGGTATCCACGTCTCAGGCCTCTGTCTTTGAAACCACATTCCTGTGTGCCCTTTAGGTGACCAATTCATAATTTATTTTCCCTGTTGGACAGGATGGCGTAGTCAGCTGAATTTAGAGTTCCCTTTCCGATTATTACTCCCGCTACACTAGGTGAGCCTTGGCTACCACGCCAACCGGCTTAACAATAGTGGGCTATGACTATGTGAGCCTGGGCTACCATGCCGACTGGCTTAACTCTAATTAGACGCGCATTATGTGTAATGTTTAATTAACAAAATGGATATATGTTGCAATCCGATAGATAAGACTCCAGCACCCACCTGAGCAAATATCACAATTTAGTAATTTGATAACTGCTGTTACTTCTCCACTTCATCAGGACCATCAATTACTCAATAAGTACGTTGGTCCATGTTTATACCCCCCAACTTGAGTACCGCATAACTTATTCTGTATGTTAACTAATAGGTACATACACCAGTACATACATAGGAAGTATATGGAAATAGGACTGTAAAATAAAGTGCACCATTTTACATAAACATTACACAGGAATTACCAGTTCTTCAAACTTTGTTAAACTTTACCATGTATATACCATTAGTAAGTATAGTAATGCGTCTTATTAGTTACCATATGCTGACACTACCTGTTAGTGACCGTTATTACACACACTTGTTGGTAAGTACTACTTATTTACCACATGTATACCAAGTACAGTACGTGTCTTGTTTGTTACCACATAATACCACATTTTTCCATAGGTGCTACACACTTACCATGCACATATCATTAGTATGTACAGTAATGTGTCTTATTACCATATACGGATACTGTAAGGACGTGCCTGTTTGTACCCACTTGTCCGTAAGTACTACATATTTACCATGTATATACATTAGTAAGTACAGTAAAGTATCTCATTAGTTACCATGTACAGGCACTTCCTGTAAGTGACCGTTATTACCCACACTTGTCTGTATGTACAAACTAATTACCATGCATGTACGACTGTTAAGTAAAGCCGTATTTCTTATTTGTTATCATGTACATACACTTCAGGTAAGTACCTTGTGTTACCACTCGTTTGCTTGTAGGTACAAGATATTTACCATGTATGTACCAGGGAAGTACACGTACTGTAAAATAAAGTGCTAAAGTGCTAGTGTACATACAGTATAGCTGGATAGTTTCATAGTGTTCTTCATAGACCAGGCACAATCTTTGACAAACTGGATGACTGATGATAGATAGATATACAGCAGGTAAAATAAGTATTGAACACGTCACCATTTTTCTCCGTAAATATATTTCTAAGGTACTGTTGACTTGACATTTTCACCAGATGTCGGTAACAACCCAAGTAATCCATACATACAAAAAACAACAACAACAACAACAACAACAAAACAAAACAAAAACAAATAAGTTCAATGGAAAAATGTACCAAGACATTCTTGATAAAAACCTGCTGCCATCTACCAAGATGATGAAGATAAAATGAGGGTGGACATTCCAGCGAGACATTGATCCCAAACACACAGCCAAGGAAACTCTCATTTGATTTCAGAGAAAGAAAATAAAGCTGCTAGAATGGCCCAGCCAATCACCTGACTTGAATCCAATAGAAAATAAGAACTAAAGATAAGAGTTCATACAAGAGGCCCACATAACCTTCAAGATTTGAAGACTCTGTGGAAGAATGGGCCAAAATCACACCTGAGCAATGCATGTGACTAAAATGCCATACAGGAGGCGTCTTGAAGCTGTCATTACCAAGAAAGGCTTTTGTACAAAGGATTAAATAAATTTCAGTAGTTAAATACTTTTTTCCTGTGTCATTCCATTTTATTACACATAACTTAATTTATGTACTACAGCCCGACCGATATGGGTTTTTTGGGGCCGATACCGATACCGACCCCCGAATTTGGTGCGGATTCGCTGCGCCATTATGGAGATATGGCCGTTCAAAGTTTCAATGGTTTTCCATAGACTTAAGCTTTAAAACGTTTCATCCAGGTCGCCAGTAGCAAACAATGGAGCGCGCTCTGCTGGACAAACTAAGTTATTACACCATTTCAACCATTTTATCTGCATTATATGTTCTGTAAAAAAAAATTTCATATCGGCGGCATATTCGCCGATACCGATATATCGGCAACAGGCTAATATCGGCCGATAATATCGGCAAAACTATATATCGGTCGGGCTCTATTATGAACTTATTTGTTTTGTTTTGTTTTATTTGCATGTATGGATTACTTGGGTTGTTACTGACATCTGGAGAAAATTTCATGTCCACAGCACCTTTAGAAATATATTTACTGGGAAAAATGGTGACGTGTTCAGTACTTATTTTACCCGCTGTACCTTCATGGTTATTTCATTAAACACAGCTCTGTCTGAAACTGATATGCTAAAACAGATATACTCTTATGAACCGAATCAAGCAACTAAAGCAGTTAATTTGAAAATGAGTCATCAAACTGTCAAATGGTCTTCATGAGAGCTAAGCTCTGTGAAAAGGCCTGTTTCTAATTTGGTCCATTGCCGCATTACTGACAAATAGATACTTGCTTATCTATTTAGGGTTTTTAAGGAGGGATGCATGGCGTGTTGGCAATTCTCTTAAAGCACAAACTGGTTTAGATACATCTATTATAGACATCAAAACGGACCAGGCCAAGTTTGTGAAAATAATTTTGAAAGGACTAATAATTACATAATTATTTAATAATTACTTACAGGTCTTACACTCTTAAGGAAAATTGTCCTAAACAGTACCAGATTAGAGTTTTTAAGCTTGTAACAATAGCAGATTTTTTGTTGTTGTTGCTAAATAGAACCTTTTCTGTTTGTTTCTTCTTTTTATAAGGTTATATTAAGAACCATGCTTTGAAAGTACTATATAAAAGTTAATAGTGTTATAAAGAACCTTTCTCAATATGTCCTTATAAAGAACCTTTGTAAAAAAGCATGTTGTGTCAATAAGGTACTTTGTTTTTTATGGACACTGAATTATAGAAATTGTAACAGTGCTCCAGCAACAGTTATTATCTGAATGCACTGATAAATTTGAACTGACATTGAACATGAATAAAGACAAAGAAATAAAACACAAAATAGAAAAATTATAAATTATATTTATAAAGGCAATATATGATAAATGGGCAATATATGAGACCTTCACAAAGTTAAAATTGTAAAAAGTCGTGTTTGAGAAACAAAAAACAGGAAAAACTAACAAAAACAGTACAAACACTGGACAGCCAAACACTGAGGCTGCCGTCTGCGGCGCCATCGCATGTATCCATGTATCTAAGTCATGGGATAGCTTTAACTATAACAATGTGGAAGACATGAAAAAGACATGATTTGCAGGAAACCGGTTACAATTTGAAAGTTAAAATGTATAGACATTTTAAAAAAGAGATTGATTACCTGTTCAGAATGAGTTGAAAGTCTGTGTAGCAGAAAAGTTGAGCTCCGTCTTGACAAGGAGGATCCTTGTTGGCATGTGAGCATCTTTTTGACAAAACAGATCTGACAGTATGTCCCATAGCTATAGCCATTGGCACAGACCTTTCAGGCTTAAGTGAGAGCCTTTTTCTGCTGTATACATCACGGGAATTGGCAATACAACTGAATGAGACAAGTATTGACAGCTACATATACATAGATGGCCAGCTTTAGCCCTTGCTGAATGGGCTTGCAAGGGCTTCTGTACCACCATAACCAGATGCCATCAATAACAGCTTTGTTGAGCACTTATTCCACTAATGCACCCTGAGACCAGCGACAATAACTCATCAACCCCTCTTCCTCCAGCTTAATCACAACAGTCCTTCACCAGTTCCATGGTAAAACCAGTGCCCTACTCTGGATTGGCGGAGGATTGCATTGGTTTCACGTGGATAGAGCGAAAATAGCTTGCATCATCTTGTTGCTGTCTGGTCAACATATTGTAACGGGGTGAAGAATCACACGACAAGGAAATCTTAATAAATGCCCCGGAGGGTGGATTTATTGGTGAGGTGGGTGGTAGGGAGAAAGGTCCAGGTAGGTGCTCCGGTGCCGTGAGTGCTCTCTTCCGTCTTCCCAGTGCAGAGGGTCAGTGCAGTGCTCCTGTGGGGCTGGTCGCTCACACGCTGCTGTCTGTGGGAGAAATGAGAGGGCGAGTTAGTGCTCAGTCTCATGGAGAAGTCTTCCAGATGGCAGGGCTTGCGTGGCTTATGTGGCCGCCGCCTGATGAGCTGCAGCTGTGACCGATCAGCCTGTGATGAGGATGGCCAGGTGTTCCTCGCTTGTTTCCAGGGCGACGCTGATGCAGCTTCGGGACGCTCGTCACAATATTCTCACTCCCAACTCGTCACATATTGACGCTTGGTCAGGACCCTTGGGTGTCACTTTTCAACGCCCAGGGTCCTCCATTGCTTAAATAGGGAACCTTTGGCGTCAATATGAAGACATGAAAGGAATTGGGAATTTTATCGTCATGATTAAATTATATATTGGTTAATAATTTTACCATTAATGCATATATGTCAGGGTGTGATTTTATGTAAACAGTCACAATAATTGTATTTACTTTATACTATTTACATATTTATGAGCACGTAACCCAACTCCTATCCCTAAGGATACAACAGGCAGTTACAACTACATTCACAATTTATTCAAAATGTATTAATATTCCAAGTCTTCCGAGGCAAAATGGTTGATTTGTGAGAGGAATAGACACGATCACTGTTTCCATCCGCCATAAAGAGAAATTCAGAGGACTTCATACAGCTGTCCATCTGAGTAGCCCAACACATGATATCTTCAATTAATGATTATCATGCTTTGCAACCTGTGCCAGCAAGCTTCTGCTCTCCAGAACCAGACTCATAGTCCATGCAAGTCAACTCGTTCCATCTGCCTCTCTCAAAAAAAACAGCATAGGCTTCGCCATAACCTGGGCCTCAGTTGTGGAGTTGGTGGTTATCTCCTTACAGAATGCCTTGTCAGAGTATTATTCAAGTCCTCCCAGTAATTCTTGCTCCACTGAATACTATTGTGACAATCATTAGTGCTTCCTACTCTCATGCTGTTAAAGCCCTTGTTGTCTCAAAGGAAAGTAAAAGCAGTTCAAAACAGCCCATTCCATCCTCAGTCAAATATTTTCAAGACCGCACCCACCCATTTCATTTATCCTGATCCAGAACTTCCTTTCATCATGGAGGTCGACGCTGCAAAATCTGGAGTGGGTGCAGTGTTGTTTCAGCAGCACATTCTTTCTTCTAAAGAATGTTGTCCCTGGTGGAACAGAACTATGACACTGGCAATCGGGAGCTGCTCATCATTACACTAGCCCTTGAAGAATGTTGTCACTGGTCGGAGGCATCCAAACATCTGTTCCTGGTCATAGCTGAACACCGTAACCTGGAATACTTACAAGAGGTTTGATAGCTAAATCCCCATCAGGCAAGATGGGCTTTGTTTTTCACCTTATTCCATTTCACTGTTGACATTAGCTTGCCGTCTGGTTCTTATGACAGGACTTACCACTGCCTTTGAGACATAGTGTTTGACTGTGGTCCCCAGTTTGCTTCATGAGTTTGTAAGTCCCTTTTCATGCTCATAGAGTGTCTGTAAGTTTAACATCAGGGCAAAACCCACAGCTAACCCACCACTGGATTTACCCCATTCAAGTGTGTACTCGGCTTTCAAGTGCCCCTGTTTCCCTGGTCAGGTGAGGGGTCTCAGGTTCCAGCTGAGGACCACTGGTTGTGGGAGAGCGAAAAGGTCTGGGACTCAACTCACATCCACCTTCAATGAGCAGTTTGGCATCACAAGAGCCAGGCCAATATCAGGAGAGCAGATACACCATTGTATTGTCCAAGGGCGTCCAACTCTGGCTGCCAGTTACACTGGTCCATTCACTATCCAGAAACAAATTAATGCAGTTAAATGCTGGTTATATCTCCCTTCACATTACTGCATTGCATCTACCTTCCATGTTTTGCTTCTGAAACCCTATCATTCCTCTTTATCGCCTTCATCTGCAGAGTCTGGTGTGGCTGATGATCCTCCTCCTCGGTTGTTTCTGGATGATAGGTCATCATCCTGTTCTTCATCCTGTTCATCGATCAGCACCTGCACGAAAGAAACTGTTATCACTGGACATGATAGATAACACCTATCAGATAACACCTTACAGTTAAAATCATAATCAACTGCTTTACATGTGCTTTAGTATGTTAACTGACACATCAAAATAAGTGTACTTGTTTAAAGCACAACAAAAGATTATTAAACACGATGATTTAAAATGTACTTTTTTTAATTCTTAAGAAACATACTTTCTTAATATAGTTTCATAATGTTATATTATCTGCCAGTAAATTTTTTTTTAATCAATTTTTTGAAGATTTGAAAGTGCACTTCTGTTTCACATGGGTTAGTCAGGTTGGTGCCACATTTATTTTTTAACAGGTTTGAAAATAAGGCTGGGAGGGAAAGTTACAGTGTGTTCAATAGACTTTACTGTTGTTAAACAGAATTGTTTAGCTAATAAAACATCTTTCCAAGATGCTGCAGTTTTTCACTTTAAAGTAGGATGAATTTTGATTGACTGTCAATGTTTTAAATGTTTTTAGTTGGAAAATTAAATCTCTCTGAAAGTGATTCTATATAATTATACACTGAACAAAATTATAAACGCAACACTTTTGTTTTTGCCCCCATTTTACGAGCTGAACTCAAAGATCTAAGACTTCTTCTATGTACACAAAAGGCTTATTTCTCTCAAATATTGTTCACAAATCTGTCTAAATCTGTGTTAGTGAGCACTTCTCCTTTGCCGAGATAATCCA
>NW_015540842.1:2365346-2368008 GCF_001515605.1 Sinocyclocheilus anshuiensis | reverse complement strand
CCGTATACCGTGATAAAAGCATTAGCAATTAATCGCAACATGAAAATTTGATACCGGCATATCCCTAGCCGAGATACAACTATTTGAAAATCTGGAATCTACAGCTAAATGTTACAAAAACAAAATAATTGGTAATTGACTTCAGGAGGAAAAAGACACAATTTACCCCTGTCTGTATAACTGGCTGTAATGTGGAGGTTGTGGACTCCTACAAATACCTGGGGGTCTACATTGACAATAAGCTTAACTGGACTAAAAACATGGAGGCAATATACAAGAAGGGACAAAGACAACTGTATTTTCTGTGGAGACTTAAGTCCTTCAATGTATGTAGTAAAATGCTTAATATGTTTTATCAGTCTGTGGTTGCCAATTCTCTGTTTTACGCTGTGGTATGTTCGGGGCACTGGTATGAAAGGGGGTGATGCTAAACGGCTGAATAAACTCATCAAAAAAGCGAGTTCTGCCATTGGACAGGATCTGGTCCCTCTGGAGGTGGTTGCTGAGAAGAGAATGATGCACAAATTGCTAGTCATTATGGATAACACCACTCACCCTCTAAATGACATGCTTGTTGCATTAAGGAGTCATTTTAGTTGGAGACTGATCTTGCCTCGGTGCAATAGTGAACGGTATAGAAGGTCTTTTGTACCTACTGCAGTTAGACTGTATAACACATCTCTCGGATGCAGAGGCACGTTTGAACTTCTAGTGAGCTAGATAGTTTAAATTTATTTTATATCTTTACCTGTATACCTTATTTTATCCTCAAATCTGAAGGGAAATGACCTGTTTTACCTGTATTTATTATTTATTTTTATCTATTGTATTTATTTTGTGTTGTATGGTTTATGTTTTGGCTGCTCATGCAAACCAATTTCCCTGTGGGGATTAATAAAGTTTATCCTATCTTATCCTATCCTATCCTATCCTACAGTAAAACTGCACATTTTAGAGTGGCCTTTTATTGTGGCCAGCCTAAGGCACACCTGTGCAATAATCATGCTGTCTAATCATGATTATCTCGGCAAAGGAGAAGTGCTAAAAATACTTTGTCAATAAGAATGTATTATTATTATTATTATTATTATTATTATGCCAATAAAGCAAATTAAAATATTAATTGATTGCTTATAAAAATATTCTGTTTATAAGCTAAATATTTATAATATCTATACATAATTCATATTTAAAAAGTAGCAAAATAATACAAAAATAACAGGTTATCAAAGGAGGTTATCAAAGAACTGTGAGCAATATAGGCCTAACAGAAACAAGTGGCAACACAGGAGAATGCAAAGCATTTAATAAAAAAGGAGTAAATGCTAGATAAAGGCAGTCAGAGCTGCCCTGAGGCTTATGTGGACTCAAAAGTTCAGAGATACTGCAGCATAACTGAATGTGTCCCTTTATAGGAAAGTCATTCTACAACTTGAGAAAGAAAAAGCATCGAGTTTACTTAGAATTTGTATAGCTGAATTACAGTTTTGATTTCACTTGCACTCAAAATCACACACACACACACACACACACACACACGAGTCAATAAAATAAAGACTACAGAGCATTCATTAGACACTACAGAGAAAAATGGAAAACACAGCATCCAGAACATTATATATTGTACTGAGTAAACAATTTTGCAATTCTGTAAAAAAGTATAGTAATTGCAGCTGAGTAAGGTGAGTATATTGTATAGGCCTACTTTATGTACTGCAATAATAGTATTGTGCTGAATATTGAATACTGAATGTTTGTATATTCAGCACTTGGATACTGCAAATATACTGCAGTCCAACTGCAAAGGCCAAAGTGGTCAAATAAAACTCTAAATGAATAGCATGTTACAGTACACTCAAATACTGTAAGTTGTGCAATTGTAAAATCAGGGTCAATGAGAGATTAATTCTGTCTCAGCATCATGTCTTTGTGCTTGAGTCCGGCCTGAGAACTTTGTCCACATCACAAGTAATGTTGTATTTTTTGGTAGACAGAGAAAAAACCCTCTGATCTGACAAATTCAACCTTGATAACACTCTTCACAGTAAATGTTACTCTTTCTCTCCTCGTCCTCTTCCTCCTCATCCTCCACTTCTTACATGTACTCTTCCTCCTCTCCTTCTCAGATTGTTTCCATCTATTGTTCGTATCATCATTCAGTCATCCGTGCCATTTGTGCACTCTGAACTGGCTCATATTTTGTAGCCTTACTCTTTCTCTCCTCATCCTCCACTTCTTACATGTACTCTTCCTCCTCTCCTTCTCAGATTGTGTCCATCTATTGTCCGTATCATCATTCAGTCATCTGTGCCACTTGTGCACTCTGAACTGGCTCATATTATGTACAGTTGGTTTGATCACATCATTAGAAACAAGTGTGAACAATTTTGAATCGTTGTGTGTAAACGATGTCAACGGTGCTTTAGTTGTGTTTAACTTTTGCCACTTGTGTTTAGCATTTTGCAGCACAAATGCATCACAGTGTGATACGTGTTTAAGTGAATGAGAATGTGTTTAAAGTTTTGCAAAAAGAGTGCATGAGATTTGCAAATAGAGCCTAACTGCCTGAACGTGTTTAAGGTTTAGCAGAAAGAGTGCTTTATTCGACAAATTGGTTTAAGCTAGTGAGAATTTGGTTCAGAGATTGGGGTTTAGTGTTTTA
>NW_015540842.1:2350979-2361272 GCF_001515605.1 Sinocyclocheilus anshuiensis | reverse complement strand
ATGAAATGAATAGCATGTTACAGTACACTCAAATACTGTAAGTTGTGCAATTGTAAAATCAGGGTCAATGAGAGATTAATTCTGTCTCAGCATCATGTCTTTGTGCTTGAGTCCGGCCTGAGAACTTTGTCCACATCACAAGTAATGTTGTATTTTTTGGTAGACAGAGAAAAAACCCTCTGATCTGACAAATTCAACCTTGATAACACTCTTCACAGTAAATGTTACTCTTTCTCTCCTCGTCCTCTTCCTCCTCATCCTCCACTTCTTACATGTACTCTTCCTCCTCTCCTTCTCAGATTGTGTCCATCTATTGTCCGTATCATCATTCAGTCATCTGTGCCACTTGTGCACTCTGAACTGGCTCATATTATGTACAGTTGGTTTGATCACATCATTAGAAACAAGTGTGAACAATTTTGAATCGTTGTGTGTAAACGATGTCAACGGTGCTTTAGTTGTGTTTAACTTTTGCCACTTGTGTTTAGCATTTTGCAGCACAAATGCATCACAGTGTGATACGTGTTTAAGTGAATGAGAATGTGTTTAAAGTTTTGCAAAAAGAGTGCATGAGATTTGCAAATAGAGCCTAACTGCCTGAACGTGTTTAAGGTTTAGCAGAAAGAGTGCTTTATTCGACAAATTGGTTTAAGCTAGTGGGAATTTGGTTAAGCGATTGGGGTTTAGTGTTTTAGCAATTCAGAAAAACTGTAATATAGAATTCAACCGATGTGCATCACAGGTGTGTGTATTTCAGATATTTTTAGAATGTGAATCATTCAATTAGATTTTATAACCTGAATGCTTTATCATATTAGTTTTACTTAGACTTAAACATTAGATGTATCATTAATTTGTTATGAATTATCTTTAATGAATATAAAAATAATCAAATGAAATTATACATTTAATTCACTGGATTATCCAAAAACAGGCATAACAACATTAATAAAATATAAACTGAATTTTGAGCAAAAATAAACTGAAATTGAATTAGATTTTGGTCATAATGTCCATTGCTATGAGCAACAATTGAAAGATGATAAAATGAGCTTTACTTCTACACTTAAAGGGTTAGTTCACCCAAAAATGAAAATTAGGTTGGTTTTACTCACCCCCGAGGCATCCTAGGTGTATTTGACTTTCTTCTTTCAGACGAATCCAGTCGGAGTTACATTAAAAATTGTCCTTACATTACTCACCCTCAAGTCATCCTAGGTGTATTTGACTTTCTTCTTTCAGACGAATCCAGTCGGAGTTACATTAAAAATTGTCCTGGCTATTCAAAGCTTTATCATTGCAGTCAACGGGTGTTGCAGTGCTTCAGTCCAAAAGAAGTGAAAAGAAAGCGCCCATCCATAAAACAAAGTGTCTCACACGGCTCCGGGGGGTGAACAAAGACCTCCTGTAGCGAATCGATGCGTTTTTGTAAGAAAAATAACCATATTTAAAACGTAATAATAAATTTAATCTAGCTTGCGTCACTGTTGTGAACGGAAGCAGTTCCGGGCGGATGCCATATGAGGTTGGCTTTGCGCATACGCCGCTCAGAAGTGACGCATGCTACAGGAGGCCTTTGTTCAGCCCCCGGAGCCATGTGAGACACTTTATTTTATGGATGGGCACTTTTTATTTCACTTCTTTTGGACTTAAGCACTGCAACTTGAGCTTGGAACAGTCAGGACAATTTTTAATATAACTCAGACTGGATTCGTCTAAAAGAAGAAAGTCATATACACCTAGGAGGTGAGTACAACCAACCTAATTTTCATTTTTGGGTGAACTAACCCTTTAAGCATTTGGTAGACACTTCTGTATAAAGATCAACAACTTACTTTCTCTAGTTGAGCTACAGGAAGTGTACAGAAGTCAAGGTGATTCTGTGAAGACTTGAACTTGGCTCAGTAGATTCAAAGTTATTTTTTGGTCAAAGTCTTTTGAATGTTGTTGTTATTGATTATGGCTCATGAATGCAGAGACGGTCACAGTTAGATTCAGGCAGCATGGCAGCCAGCTGAACATACTCCACCCTTCAGCACTCTGTAGAACAGGCTACCTGTACTCTTCCTTTCACTACTGAAACCCCATGTATTATCACATTAGAGGATCATGGAACTGTAAAACATGTTTTGAGAAGTTAACAGAAATCTACAGCTTGGATGTTATTGAAAGCAATGATGCAGAATGCAATAACGTATACTGTGAGAATGGCCCATAACTATGTTTTTGGAGAACTTGCCAAGTTTCTCTATTACCCCGTTTCAATGCATTTTCTATCACTCTCAGGCTCAGCAGCAGAAGGCTGAATAGTGAGTATTCGGTTCCAGGGACTCATTCCTCTCACTATATGTCTGCAGAGAAGTGAGAAGATGGACATGAACACTTGTCTTATTCTTTTTTGGCAGAATCACATCATTTTGACCTGGTCTTCTAATATGCTCTATAATCTGTGGGGTGTGGAACAACTCTCTCTAAATGTAAAGAAATAAAAAATGGCATGGCCCTAGTAAGTGAGGGTGAATCTGTGAGAAAGAAAGAGACATTTGTGCATCCTTTGTTCGAATCCACTTTTATCACCTCATCCTGTTATCATTCATCATTCATTTCACATGTCCTCTTCTTTCTTTCTCTCTGTCTGGTTTAAAACATATTCTACTCCTATGCAGGTGATAACATTTTAAGAGTGCTTTTGAATAATTGAAGAGCAGAATAATAATCGTATGGCATAGCAAGCTGCGGCTGTAGAAGATGGGTCCGTTCTGGCCCTAAAGGCTCTGTCAGATTCACTTTGTGATGCCTGTCAAGCTGCAACCCCCCTCACTGTTTAAGGGAAACTGGACTTTTAGTCCAGCTCTTTTTTTCCCTTCTCTTTTAAGCTAGCTTGTTAAAATTTTATACAGAATTACTGGCTCCTACAGGTCCTCTTTTTTAACACTTTAAATTTACATTAATTAATTTAACAGATGCAGTTGCATTACTAAGATTGTGTGGCTCCCAGGGCAAAAATAAACCCAGTTTTATTGGAATAACTTGCTTGTGGTGACATTTTGTCCAGTAAGTGGCGCTAAAAGTGTGTTCAGCTTTATAGGAAACAGATAACGTTGGAACCTTGTTATGATGGTTGTTGTACATATCGTGGCAGTTTGTAAGCGAACAGTCTGGTGAGTGGCACTTAAAAGTTAATGCTCTATTGCGTTGTTGTTGTTGTTTTAAAATAACGTACCAACTATACTAAATCTTACCTTAAACTTAACTGAATGTGTCAAAATTTAAAATAATTTCAGCTTGTTTCTATGAGGTTTTTAGCTCTTTTATGGAGTGTCATGACTCATGTTTCAAAGGACTCGTACACAAGCACACCACATTGCTATTGCAGTGCTGTACCGGGTGAGCTACTGAGCACATTTACTGCTGTTGGTGTTTTCAGATAATAGTTTATTTATTTATTTTTTGGAAACTGCAGTGAATTGTATATGTAGTTTAGCAAAAATGTAGGTAGAGGCACACTTTTCCAATGAGGATGGGTTGGCAAAAATAGTTCACTATTGGACCACGGAGGTCAAGAAGCAAATCGGATCTGCATCAGTGAGTTCAGTAGCTGTTATGTACACAAGCATTGATGCCTTAAACATGATGTCGGTAGCTCTCTGGTACAGCCAGCCTTCTTATCTTGGTTGAAGACCAGGCACAGTGCCACACTTTGGATCATCTTCAGAGGTTTAATCATGCATGAAAGAAAGACAGCCAATGGATCACTGCAGCAGTCAGTCAGATGACAAGGAGCTATGAGGCATACAGAAAATGTCCTGTGAGGTGCTCTTAAAGGGACAGTTCAACCAAGAATGAACATGATTACAAACCCATAAGACTTCCATACATCTTCGAAAACACAAATGAAGAAATTTAAAATGAAATGTAAATGACTTCTGTCCCTCTATTGAAAATCCATACACCCAAAACTTTCATGCTTTAAAAAAAGTTTAATATTAATCGAGAGGTTTAATCCAAGTCTTCTGGAGAGACTTGATTTATATGATGAACAGATTTAATTTAGGCTTTTAATCACATATAAAGATTGATCAACATTCCAGTAAATCAGTGACATTTGTTCTTGTGTGTCACACAAGTACGTTTGAGGTTCTGCAAGAATCAATGAGGTTAATGAGTAAGGCTGAGCTTCTGTTTACCATATTTGATGTGCTCTATGTATTAATTTGAAATATGTTTATTATAAGTTATTGTGATGATGTTACATTTTTGAGGTATTGCACCACGTAACATTCTACAATCTAAACCTAAACTAACCTTGTCTTACTATAAAATGTCAAATTATCTGCTAACTTTTATGGTATGATTTATGATTATGATATGATGATATTTGTATCACCCTGACATTTCTGACTTTATCCCCCGCCCCAATTTTAGACATCATAGACAATATGTATTCAAGTTATTGAGCATGTTAATTTAATTTTTTATTATAGATCCAGACAAAACAAAAATGAATCTCATGTCATTTACTAAGTCATCATCAAACACATCTAGGCACACATAGTCACAGAGGTACTGTAGGCATGCATACATAACCATGTTCTGCACCACCTGCGCTGTCGTGCTGAGTTGCGGAGGCTAGAATCTGAGCTACTTGGCTGAGGTCTGAGCCAGACTGGACAACCCGAGGTGAGCTAATTCAGCTGTGCTATACACACAAGAACAGATGTTTTACTTTAGGCATGCCAAGTCCAGCCACTCGACCCTTACTCTATGACTCCCACAGTCCAATTTACACCCTTATTCCTTTCTCATTTCTCATTTTTTCTTTATGTCTCTCACTCTCTCAGTCTGTTTTGGCCCGAGCCCACATGACTATATTAGTTTCTGCCAAAGGCAGAGCAGAATTACTTCCAGTAACATTAAACATTTGTAATATTCCAAGAACAGAAAATACACATCTAATAAGCTTTGTGCCAAAAGCCAGCAGATGATCATAGCTCCCCTTTGTGACGATACTATAGATAAATCACTGTGACTAATGGAGGGGGATGTGTGCTGTGCGGCTCAAGCACTGAGATTTTAAGAAATCATAACCAAGTGAACCAAGAGGCCTCATAACCAAAAGACCCAGTGACAGTCTTTGGACCAGGAACAGGATACCATGAATACAAGAAATGTGTGTATTCCAAGAGAGGACATGAATGAAGGTTTGAAAAAATCTGGGATGGGCAATTTATAGCTGGAATACATGACTTTTGAGCATTAGACCAGCATTCCATTCAGTCTAAGGATATCAAAAATGTTTGATATTTTGAGCCAGTTTTAGAACACATACTGTTTTCATTTGTCACGCATCACCTATCAATAAGGCATGTGTTTCTGAATGAGTTTGTTGTGTTTGGAACTACTTGAAATTCTTGTAGTCTGTGGTCAGATTTTAAAAGGTTGTGTAGTGAAACAAAATCAGGCACAAATTCAGGATTGGAACAGGAACTAGAACAAACACAGGAATATGGACTGCAAACAGGAGCAACCAGGGTTACAGGTTACAGGTTACAATCGTTGAGGGGTTGATAAATGTTAGTCTCAACATCACATGGTCAATTTTTGCAAACCAACATGTTTTTGTCAGTTTATCAGGAAATGTTGCTGTAGCATTAGTTTTAGGTGTACAGTTCTAAAAAAAAAGAAGAAGAAATGTGTTTGCCAATTTTATATGTTGTCAAATGACCTCTTCCTGCAGGTTAGTGGGTAGTTCTCCATTATAATGAGCTACAAAATGCACTACATTTTAAAAATCTAAAGAACCTTTTTCCACTATAATGAATCTTTTGTGAAATGAAAAGCTTCCATGGATGTTAAAGGTTCTACATGGAAACATACTAGATGTGCAATAATTGTTCCTTAATATATGAATACGACTAATGAACCAAGAAACACTACTGAGTCACTGAATAAAAAACACTGGGAAAAGTATTAGTATTTTACACAATATTTAATTTCAAGAAACAGACACTCAATATAAAGTATATCATAGATTCAAGGACTATGTGTGTGTGTGTGTTTGTGTATCTCAATTGTCTCAATTGTCTGAATGAAGTTACTTCAGAATCAGAAGGCAGTTTGTTTGAATATTGCCTTGCACAGCTATAAAACTGCTTGCACAACATAAAGTGGCATTAAAACAACGGCAATGTAGCATTTTACTGCTCCACACCACTGCACACTGGAGATGTAACTTGTTACTTGAAAAGGTTATTTATTTTGCAAAGAACTCTGTTGTCAGATTACTAATTTTAGTGGTGCTACAAACACAATTCCACCCTAACCCCCCAAGAAAAAGAAAAAAAAACACTTAAAAAATGTGCAATGCAACATACATACGGCGGGTAAAATAAGTATTGAACACGTCACCATTTTCCCCAGTAAATATATTTCTAAAGGTGCTGATGAAATTTTCACCAGATGTTGGTAACAACCCAAGTAACTCATACATAAAAATAAAACAAAACAAAACAAATAAGTTCAGAAATTAAGTTCTGTGTAATAAAACGGAATGACACAGGGAAAAAGTATTTAACTACTGAAATTTATTTAATACTTTGTACAAAAGCCTTTGTAATGCCTTTGGTAATGACAGCTTCAAGACGCCTCCTGTATGGCGTTTTAGTCGCATGCATTGCTCAGGTGTAATTTTGGCCCATTCTTCCACAAAGTCTTCAAATCTTGAAGGTTCTGTGGGCCTCTTCTGTGAACTCTGATCTTTAGTTCTTATTTTCTATTGGATTAAAGTCAGGTGATTGGCTGGGCCATTCTGGCAGCTTTATTTTCTTTTTCTGAAACCAATCAAGAGTTTCCTTGGCTGTGTTTGGGATCATTGTCTTGCTGAAATGTTCACCCTTGTTTCATCTTCATCATCCTGGTACTGTAGGTGCTGGGACTGAACTAGCTAATATTAATTTCCACTGACTAGGGGCAGGATTGCTTTCTAATTACTGATGGATTTCAGCTGGTGCCTTGGCTCTCCATGCCTTTTTGCACCTCCCTTTCTTCATGTGTTCAATACTTTTTTCCCTGTGTCATTCCATTTTATTACACATAACTTAATTAATTTCTGAACTAATTTGTTTTGTTTTCTTTGTATGTATGGATTACTTGGGTTGTTACCGACATCTGGTGAAAATTTCAAGTCAACAGCACCTTTAGAATTATATTTACTGAGAAAATGGTGACGTGTTTAATACTTATTTTACCCGCTGTATGTATATATGTATGTATGTATATATGCATGTATGTACACTATAAATTATATATAAATTACCCTTTAACAGAAAACTCACCGCCAGTACTGAGTTTCTAAACATAACAGTTTTATTTTTGATGCTCAGGAGGAAGATCACTGAAATTAACATACTAGGAATAGCTCTGCTATAAATAGTTCTGCTCATTCAGACGGATTTGGATGGTGGAATGGGGGTTATGAGGGCCAAAACTGCGAATGATGGGTAACAGAGGACTCATTCCTCTTCCTCTGTACACAATCTCCTGCGACAACTTACACACTCTGCAAACACAGCCAATAATGCTAAGAGCTCTGGTATTTTTATACGTACAGGAAAAGCATCTTAGCACCTCTTTCCTTTAAATTTCTTGCAAGTAAACGGACACACACAAACATACAAGTATCCAACATATCTTACAATGTCACTTTACTGTCAATCAGTGATCCACCATTTTGACTATGAGAATCTGAGAGAATGTGTTATACCAGGGTTGTGTGGTGGTGTTTGGAAGTGAGGTCTTTGCATTTGTTTGTGTACAGTCATAATTTCAACAATAATTTCATCAAAGTCTTATCTTAATAAATAAAAATATACCTTTTTATGTTACATTAAAAATAATATCACACTGTAAAAAAAAATGTTTTATACATTTTATTGTCCATACTTTATTTTAGGGGACCTCACTATTAAATAACTAACTTATTTACCTCAGTTAACTCCTAATTTGCTACTTATTAATAGTAAGGTAGTTGTTAAGTTTAGGTATGAGGTAGGATTAAGGGATCTAAAATATGGTAATGCAGAATAAGAAACATAATCCATGCAGAAACATAATCCAACGTTGATTCAACCATGGTACCATCGTTGATTCACCGGTGAATCAACGTTGAAATGCCGGCTGGGTAGATAGATAGATAGATAGATAGATATAGTGATTTTTCACTTGTTATTACTGTATATAATTGTGTTATGTAGCAGGCTGCTAGCACTGATACTTGTATGATGGAGCTAACTACACCCATCACTACAGTCTTCCTTTTTTTCTGTGTTTAGAGGGTGCCAGTTTATCACATGCCATTATAATTTTCTGTCCATATCTCTCACTGTGTTCTAATGACTGTTGGCTTGATTAGACGAGTGGCGGGCGTTGATTTCTCTGGTTTCCCTGCTGATAAACAGTCCCCTGCTCACCACTGCCTGCTGCACTGTCATATGTTATCTCTTTAACACAGCACCATCTATCTACTGCAGAGAGACGAAGAGGCCCATGAGGGAGAGAGAGAGAGAAAAACAGACAAGTTCTGTTACAAAACCTGAGCTGACTATCTGCATAGTCTTTTTTTAAATATTGTTCACGCAAAACAAAAATGTACTCACCCTCAGTCCATCCAAGACATAGATGAGTTTGTTTTTTTTATCGGAAAAGATCTGGAGAAATTTAGCATTATATCACTTGCTCATAAATGTGAGCTGAGGTGAATGGGTGCCGTCAGAATGAGAGTCTAAACATAGAAAATATCACAATAATTCACATGTAATCCACAAGACAACAAAAAGTTGTGAAATATGAAATATGCACTGATCAAGCACTGTGTCAAGGTTGGTTGCAGGAAGAAAGAGTTTAGGCTGGATCCATGTGCAAGCAGTATGTCCTTTTATTTTTAATAAACAAATACCCAAATGCCATGAGGAGAACCAATCTAAAACAGACAAAGCACAAACTCATATTTTGGTCAGAAGCAACAATTTGAATTTAAACACCTTAATGATGAGTTTTTTTCAAACATGCAGCCTTTTACTTCACAAGACATTAATTGATGGACTGAAGTTTTGTGGTTTACTTGTGGATTATTGTGATGTTTTCATACTCTGTTTGGACTATCATTCTGACGGCACCCTTTCACTGCAGAGAATCCATTGGTGAATAAGTGATATATAATTCCAAATTTCTCCACATCTTTTCTGTAGAAAGTAAACAAATTGTTACTTTGAAGAAACAAGCTCATCTACTGTACATCTTACATTTTCAGCAAACTCTTCCAGTAATACTTAAGTGTACACTAAACATGAAATTTGGGTGACACTTTACAATGAGGTTCATTCCATGAGCTAACAATACATGTAAGGCATTTATTAATCTTAGTTACTAACATTTACTAATGCATTATTAAAATTTAATGGCTAACATGAACTAACAATGAGCAATTGTATTTTTGTTAACTAACATTAATAAAGAGGAATTAATACTGTAACGTCTCGGTTACGTATGTAACCCTTGTTCCCTGAAGGAGATGTCACGTCGTGACCAACGAACTGGGATCTCGCTTCGAGAGACCAATCTACTTTGAGTGTAAACTAAATGAGCAAATGGACATTGGCATAAGATGACTGCATTCAGCTGTCGCTGATCACAGCGTGAGCATAAAAAGGTAGAAGATGCAATGCATACCAGGTTTTTGCTGAGGAGCCGAGCCGGTAACCCGGCTGCTCAGTGGTGATACAGCAGCCGTGGCGATGGGATATGACGTCTCCGTTCCCTCCTTCAGGGAATGAGGGTTACATTCGTAACCGAGACGTTCCCTTTCAGTCGGTCACTCTCGACGTCACGTCGGATGACCGACGAATTGGGATCCCTACCAAAGTGCCATGGATGCTGCCCCTTCCAGTGTCCTGTGTGAGCCTCCTGCACCCCCTTTTTGGTGTAGGCCAGGGCTTGCAACAAGAAGACCAGTCACTGTTGTTGTAGCACTACCCACTCAGTGAGATTGGATAACACTGGGAAAACGTACCTGTTCCACTTGGAACAGGAACGCTGCGGAAGCCCCATCCTTCCCAAAGGAGGTTTCGGAGGCACTTACACATATGAACAACCGTTTAGGTGCATATGTAAGATTAGAGGTGATTGCAACCCTCTTGGAAATGTCAGAAGTCTGCCGGGGAAACACGGGCTCTGAGGCTATACCGTGGACTTACACATATGGGATCCACTTAGGTCTTACATATGGAACCCAGCCTT